>NW_010330854.1:37159-82833 GCF_000700745.2 Antrostomus carolinensis
CCAGCTGAAGACCTACTTTCTGGAATACAGCTTCACTTCCAGAACAGATACATGTCTTGCCTTAAAGATTAAATCCATTAGGCTGTGCAGGTTATAAAGGTACTGATGCTAACATTGGATATTTAATCAATACAGACAATATGTTGAGAGGGTATTTCCTTGAAAATCTCTGAAGTATCAGCTTGCAATGAGTTTATCAAGTTGCTCTGAAAATGACCTTTTTTGCTTGGGATATCAACAAATCAGGATTTCTATGAATCTAACAGATTGTCAGAGGTTTGAATGTTTTCTCTTTTCAGGCTGCTACACCTGAAATTAAATAAACACATAGATCTAACGTATAAATAAAATATAATATATAAAAAGACTTTACTTTCTTTCTCATAAATACCGCCCAGAAAACGAACAACTACTCAGTAATAGCCAAGTAAAGACATGTGATTTGCTCAGAAGTAAAAGTGTGTTATCTCTAACAATGAAGACATACATTAAGTCTCCTGTGCTCATTAAAAGAACTGTTTGGATTTGGTTTTTTCTTACAGTGACTAACCCTGCTTCTACTCCAGGGGCTTGCTTATTCTGCTTCTTCTGCAGATAAATCACAAGGTTTTAAGAGAGACCCATCTGCCTTGAGGGTTTAAAAAGTTTTAATGAAAGTTTTAATGTAAAGTCCTTCTTACTGGCACTGTGATTGCCAAAAATGCAGTCTACAGAGTCTTAATGAAATCAGGAAGTGAGAGCTGGAAAGAAATTAAGTCTCCATAGACCAAAAGTAGGAAATCTAACAGAAAGTTTGATGGAGAATATGAAGCAAGTCATCTGTCATCTCTCAGATGAAGGTGGTATATGCTGGAACCGATTATAGAAGACTTAAAGGATTTTGGAAGGAATTGAAGAGAAGGAAACTCTAAATTATCTTCTTGGTGTCCTTTTCAGGCCCACAAACAAGAGAAGAAATAAAATGCCAGAGATGAATGGTGAACCAGTGAAAAAATGAGGGCTTTGGTTCTGTTTAACTCTATAAATGGAAATCTTCATACAGTATGGCCAATCTCTTGAGACAAGATTAATTGGAACAGAGAAGAATGTATAAAACTACGTAAAAAAAGAGAAAGATGTCAAAAAGACAAATCCAGCAGAAACACACTCACGTCAGGTGCATGCCAAGCTTATACAGAGCAAAATTAACTGCAAAAATGAGCTTCCTGTTTTGTCCTTGGTATCTTTTCTGATGATGGGCAGTATTTTGTTGGCTTTGCGGCTGCTGCTAATGATTTCAGAGTAGTTCTCGAGTTTTAAGGGACAGTTCTGGTTTTTGGTATGATGTAAGTATGGATTAAATTATGCATTCCTAATGTCCCTAGGCAATATATTTATTCACACTGAAGCTCATCTGCCATCTTTGTGCCCACTCAGTTTAGCATGAATTTTCTCAAAATTTGAGTTCAGGTGCAACTAAAAGACAGTTTTGAACCAGATACCCACTTTGTGAATCCACAACTGTCAATGTCAGGACTTTTACATGGAATCCTGCCTGCAGCACTCCTTAGTGAGCCATAAATTCATGTAAAAGTTGACTCAGAAATGTAAAGGATTGATTGACTACATATTAATGAACAATCAGTAATACTAAAATATGAATTAAGATATTATTACCTCTCTTTAGAATTTGATTATACAAATGACTGAGCACTCTGGCTCCAATCCAGTTAAATTAATGAGTCTTCTCTCATACTTAAGAGGCTACGTCTGTAATAGTAAACTAAATGCCTGTGACTGTTCCCTGGCAGTGGAACCAGGTGGCCAAGAGTGGTACACTCCACGATATTAAATTGTCTTACTCTTCAAACCAGGAAAATCACTTGCAAGCTGTTCATTGTGTTAGCTCCCAAAATGCACCCAAGAATTGTCTGGGAAAGTGTTCACTGGCACAAGCTGAAACTGTGCCAGGGACTCTGCTAACACTGCAAATGTAGAGAGACACAGTCAAGCTCCATGCCCAAGAGTAGTGTGTGACTCTGCTTCACACATACCAGTATAAATGAAGCAAGATGCATCAAGACTGAAATTAAAATACTAAAATAATACCTTTTCAAATGGTTATGGCTCTAAGAAAAACCATAGAATGGTTTGGTTTGGAAGGGACCTTTAAAGGTCATCTAGTCCAAGCCCCACGCAATGAGCAGGGACATCTTCAACTAGATCAGGTTGCTAGAGTCCCTTTTGCAACATAAAAGGTCTTGAAGAATACATTTTTAACATTCTGTGCCTTTGATTATGCATTCCACCAGTAAATTCACCCTCTCCTCCTTATTTTGATTGCCATAAGCAGAATACATGCTACTCTGGGAATATTCACAGTATTATATTGTTGTTGAAATATCTCTGTCGAATTTGTATACTTGGAAGTTTCAGCTTCAGAGATAGGATCATGACTCAGTCAAATAATTGAGTTCATTCCCAACATGGAAGTGCACAGAACAGCAATCAGGGCAAGTGGGGAAAGTTACATCTATTAACTTCACACCCCAAAACTTGCACTGAAGTACACTCTACTTTTGACTGAATCAGCCATTTTACCTGATTGAGCACTCTATGTTTTGCATAAGGCCAACACAGTTTTACATTCTGCTGACATGCTATAATTGACCTACACAATTAATTAAAAGCAATGAGGAAAGGAAGTGGAATTTAACCTTAATCAGTGCCCAAAGACATCAGGATGTCTGATGTCACCCTGAAACATCAGGACACTCAGAACCAGATTTATTTCTGGTAAGCACCAGAAAGTTTTAGTATGTATCAGTTTCTGAACTACCAGAATCTGAAAATATCATGAGGAAGGATATGATAAAAACATTTGCAGCACTTTTTAATCTTAAGATTTTTGTTCAAATATAACATAAGAAAGCCACTTCTTTTGTATGTTATTCATTCACTGATTATTATATACTTAAGGAATTCAAAGAAAGTAAGCACATTTTCTTAAGATGAACTTGCCTGAGAAATTAAACAAAGAAAGGGGAAATTAAAAAAAAATTATTGTGATTCTGATAATGTAAATTAACAGCAAAACCAGAAAAATCTACAAATGTTTCAGAAGAATTACAGTTCTCTCTCATGTAAACCATCACTCAAAAAGCACAAAAATACACTGAAATTTAGAAGTTTCCATCAACAGAAGAAGCCAAATATTAGCCCAACAGGACAACAATTATCAGGCTCCAACAGAAACACAGGAGGTCAAACACATGCTAACACAGTGATTGCAGTTTAACAGGCTACTGTACAGAAACAGAGCTGCTGCAACCATACATGTGTGCTCTTAGAAAGAGCAAAGTGACACAACAATTTTATTCATCTTTCATTACCCACAAAGTTATGTGCTATGTACCTGGATCACAGGTCTAAGCTTTACACCAGCTGAGGACTTTAAAGGACATCAGTGGTCTATGCCCATCAAGAGAACAAAACCAGAGCAAAAAAGCAAAGCCAATAGTAGGTCATGAATAGATACTAGATAATCTGTCCAGGAAAAATGTGACAAACTGGTTATTTCCGAGAACAACACAGTGAACAAATTATCAACCTCCAAAGGATGCTCAGTTCTTAATCCTCCATAAATAAAATGAACAACTAAGTAGGAAAAAGATACATGTTGGATATCTCAGTGTCAGTGGCTCACATGATTTTTCCCAATCACGGAATCACAGAATGTTAGGGATTGGAAGGGACCTCAAAAGATCATCTAGTCCAATCCTCCAATAATATTGTTATATTTTATTTTTGCCTCAAAGTTCCAGCTTCTGGATAACAAACAGGAAAACTCTTGGGCTTATGGAAGAGAATATAAAGTTGAGTCACTTTCATGCATCTTCAGAGTCTAAAAAAGTATTTATGCATGAGATGGTAGTCTCCTAGACCTGTCATTCACACACTCTCTGGTTGTGGATATGACAGTCAGCAGCAGCCTTGGCTGCAGTGACCATGACTACCTTCATGAGATGACAGTGTTCAAGATCCCGCGGGAAGTGAGGAAGTCAAGCAGCAGGATAAAAGCTCTAGACTTCTGGACTTTGACTTGTTCTTGGAACAGCTAGGCAGGATCCTACTGGAGGCCACTATGAAGTGCAAAGGGGCCCAGAAAGAGCTCCTTAATCTTTAGGAAGAATTTCCTTAAAGCATAAGAACTATCCATTGCAATGTGCAGGAAAATGAGCAGATATGGCAGAAGGCTAGCTCAGCTGGACAGGGAACTGTTGACCAAGACTAAACGCAGAACGGAAGCATGCAGAATGTGGATACTGGGACAGGCTACCAAAGGGTAATACAGAAGCATTCTCCAGGCATGCAGGGATGAAACGAGGAAGGCCAAAGTTCAGCTGGAGTTGAATTTGGCTAGGTGTAGGAAGGACAACATGAAAGACTACAGGTAAGGCAGCAGTAAAAAAGAGACCAAGGATAACATGGGCACCCTGCTCAGAAAGAAGGCAACCTAATGAAAAAGGACAGAGGAGAGGCTAAGGTACTTAGTGCTTTCTTTGCCTTGGTCTCTACTGGCAAGGTCTGCTCTCTGGCCTCCAAGTTTCTCATGTCTGGTAGCAAAGATCTGGGGAGGACATGCTACTCATGGTAGAGGATGACTGAGTTAGGGAGTACTTCACCTGTATGTACACAGGTCCATGGCACTGGCCAGAAGGCATTCAAAGGTGCTGAGAGGGCTAGCTGATGCTGTTGCAAGGCTGCTGGTCTTAGCAGCTGATAATGAGTGACATTCCTCAGGAACCAGTCCTTCATCAGTGACAGGAAGGAAGAAGTGAAAGCCCTCTGTGAGTCTGCAAGAAACTCCATGCTGGCAGGAGTGGTTGGTGCACTGGAGAGCAGTGCTGCCAGTCAGGACGAGCACGACAAACTACAGGAATGTGTTGATAGGAATACCATGAGCTCAGCCAGACATGAAGTTCCTCACCTGTGATGCAATGATGAAGGCTGACCAATAGCTGGCTAAAAAACGCTTTTGCATAAAAGAGCCCAGAGATTTTTAGTCCCTCAAACAAAAGCAAACTGGAGTCCAGCTGAGGAAGATGGTTTTTTAGTCTGGAGTAGAGAAAGGTAAGACAGGGGACCTAATTGCAGTGTTCCACTACCTAAAATTGATTTGTAGAGAAGATGCAGCCCTCTCTTCTCAGAGACACATGCCAAAAGGACAAGAGGCAACAATCACAAGTTACAACAAGAAAAAAAATCAGTTGGTCCTAAGGAAAAGGTTTTTCACAATGACACTAGAGAACAGACATCTCAAAAAGGATGTGGAATCACCATCCTTGGAGATTTTCAAAAGTCTACTGGACAAGATCCTGAGCAACCTGATCTAAATTTGAAGTCTGCCCTGTTTTAAGCAGAAGATTGGACTCAGCCTCCAGAGCTCTTTATAACCTTTTAACCTAAATTATTCTGTTGTACTTTGACTTTTCTTCACGCTGCATCACCTTGCAAGAGTTGAAATTTTAGTTTCCAATATTTTTTGTAAAAGTTGTCCTTGAAGGGTGCATCTGCATCTCCATAAAGGAAATACACTGACTGAACACACACCCCTCAGGGGAATTAGAGATTTTTCAGTGCATTGTAGGGGGAAGAGCTCTAGCTATGGATTTCAGTCACAGGGAAAATTGCAGGTATCAGTCTCCCATAATTGCCCAAAAGAACTACATAACGGATCATGCATCATCATAAGGAAGTATAAATTACCACTGTGATTGCTTTGAAAGGAAGTTTGTAAATTCAGCTTAGTGAAAACTAACTCTCATCACTCTGACAACAGGAATGTCAAATGTTTAATTTCAATATTGAAATAAAAGTTTTTTACTACACCTAATGTGAATTTTTCAGAATGTGCATCTCCTGGAAAACTTATGAAGGTCAAATTTCCTCCTTGCTTCAGGAGAAAAAAAAATATGAAAAGACAGAATTTCCAGACAAAAAGAAACAAGGAAATTGAGCCTAATGATTTTTTCCCTCTGATCTAATATGGCGTTTGCATTTGTAGAAGGCAAATTATGAAAAAGTTATTACAATGTCTTTCTTCATGGAAACCTTTCTAAAAAAATAGATTTTTTTTTTTTAAATGAATATTTTTGACCAGAAAGCAATAGTTAGTCTACAAATAAGTGCATATCGTTGTACCGGTTTTGGCTAGGATAGAATTAATTTTCTTCATAGTAGCTGCTATAGCGCTATATTTTGGATTTGTGATTAAAACAGCATTGATAACACCGGGATGTTTTCGTTATTACTGAGCAGTGCTTACACACAGTCAAGGTCTTTTCTGCTCCTCACACCAACCCACCAGCAAGGAGGCTGGGAGTGCAAAATAAGTTGGAAGGGGACACAGCAGGGACAGCTGACCACAACTGACCAAAGGGATATCCCAGACCACATGATGTCATGCTCAGCATATAAAGCTGAGGAAGAAGAATGAAGAAGACTTTGGTAGTGATAGTGTTTGTCTTCCCAAGTCATCATTACACAAGATGGAGCCCAGCTTTCCTGGGGATGGCTGAACACCTGCCTGCCAATGGGAAGCAGTGAATGAATTCCTTGTTTTGCTTTGCTTGCTCATGTGGCTTTTGCTTTACCTATTAAACTGTCTTTCTCTCAACCCATGGGTTTTCTCACTTTTACGTTTCTGATTCTCTCAGGGGCAGGGTGAGTGAGTGGCTGGGTGGGGCTGAGCTGCCTATCATGGTTAAACCACAACAACAGTACACAAAAATGCCCAAGGATGACTTAGTCACCCAGCAAAAGGAGAAAAGATCCCTACCATCACCACCTTACAAGAAAAGGCAGTGTTTGGTCAGGAATTACTTTTAAAATGTCTTCTTTAATGAAGTTACCTTTTTCTCCTGGAGGCCCAACTCTGCCTGGACGACCTGGAGCACCTTTCTCCCCCTTTTCTCCAGCCTCCCCTGTTGATACAAAAGGAAACAAAAAGAATCATATTAAACCAGGACTATTTTCTGTTGGTAGCAGTGACAAGAGTGCCATTCTCCCCACTGAAAAGGAAAACCTGCTATAATAACAGGAAGAAAAAAATAAAAGCAGATAGAATCTGACTCAACAGCTTTGCTTGATGCATGGAAAACAGTTTCCTGCCACTGGCATAGACACTGACAAAACCAGTCAATACTTTACTGAAGTCTCATGCAATGGGTCTAGTTTCGTGGATGTTACTCATATCTTTAATCTCCAAAAAGCCCAACGGCACAATCCACTCAAGTAGAAGCTCCAGAATTAGGCCCCAACTTAGCACATAAACTTCTGGGACCTGTGTTCACCAAACACTTCCTGAGTATCTGCTAAGGGCATGCTTAAGTCTCAAGTGAAAATGGCTTAACTATAATCTAGAAAATAAAAAAAGGGAAAGACGAGGGAAAGACGAGGGAAAGACGAGGGAAAGACGAGGGAAAGACGAGGGAAAGACGAGGGAAATGAAAGAAGTTTATGCCATTTATGGAGTAAAGATGGATCAGGCCTATAGGAAGGCATTGCTACATCTCTTATTTAGAGGATCATTTTTAAGCATGAAAGAGTATCTTCTAATCTATATTCTCAGTTATATACTATGCCTTTTAATCTCTGTGGAGGGAAAGACGAGGGAAATGAAAGAAGTTTATGCCATTTATGGAGTAAAGATGGATCAGGCCTATAGGAAGGCATTGCTACATCTCTTATTTAGAGGATCATTTTTAAGCATGAAAGAGTATCTTCTAATCTATATTCTCAGTTATATACTATGCCTTTTAATCTCTGTGGTACGAACCACTGTGCATTGTACTTAAATGCACATGGATCATGGTGCATTATTATATGCAGCACATATAAACATCAGTTTCTGTAAATGTTAGCCTCCTTGGTGCTTTTCACTGGAAATTTGGGGATGCTTACCTTGTTTCACCCTCTACTATTGTAGTTTGCCATTGATATAAATTAAAGTCTCTTAAACAGAAATTTAAATAATGATTTACATAGCCACCTTTGTAAAAAAGATTTATATGAAGGAGAAGAAAGTTCTATGACTTCCATGGATAGGAAAATGCCAGCATCTAAAAGCCAGAGCCAGCACAACACAGCTGATGCCCTAACACTGTATTTCTACAGAGAGCAAGCATCAGCTGCTCTCCAGGAAGCTGAAGGGAGCACCATAGCAGAAAGTCAACTGTTACCACCTACCCCTCAAGCTCTGCTCTCTGGCATAGCTGGCAGCTGTGGTTCAGAGAGCGACCACAGAGATGACACGTAAAAACAAGCCGAAACATGGTATTTTTCAAATATGCAGCCTCCAGCTCTCTCTCCTTATTGCAGACATAGGTTGCTGTGAGCTGAACTCAGGCCTCCATCTGTTATATTTTCCTTCTTCAGGCTGCCAGTAGGCTCTAGACCATCCTCCCTGCCTTCAGACATGCAAAAATAGGCCATTCTCTGACCTTAATGAGGACAAACTTCACATAATCCCCAGTGAATAATATTGTTAGTATGAAACAGGCTATTATTTGGCACATTTGGGAATGTCACTTTTTTTATTATCAGGTAACCAACAGGCTTTGTATGATTGCCTCTCCCCCTCAGGGCTGATTATGAGTTCTTTGCTTCCCAAAGATAAATCCTGACAATGACTTTTTCCTGCTCTCTGGAGGCTGAGAACAGGCTATTACAGCCTATTGCTTTACACGTTCTTCAGAGTGAAAGCTGTGCATTAGGGATCAATAAAATAGATCACTCCTGCTTCAGGCCATTACACTTGCCTGCGTTTATTCCCATAATAAGATGACTCTGCATTCCTTAGCGTGGGTGTTTAAGAAACTTTCCCTGGGAGGACATTACCCCATTACAGGCCCAGCTACAGACCACTCTGCATTTTTTATCAGCTGTTTTAAATGGCAAGACCTTGGCCAAGAGGGACTGATCGGTGGTCCAGTTCAGCTTTGCCATGTCCCTGGATTTGCTCTATGTACGCTGAGCACTGTGCAAGCTGAGGAAGCAAAGCCTGTGCAGGTGTTGTGGGCAACAAAACAGTTTTCTGACAAGGAATTTCAATCAATTTGATTTATTACCAATTGACACTAATTTTTAACTTTTGATTTAGCCCTAGTACCTACCTGAGCTGCAGCAGGATCACAGGTATCAGGCGCAATCCTGACAATACTACAAGCTTCTTGTCCTGTCACCTCTGAGAGAGATTTTTCATAATTCAAACAATATATCTTACCATTGCTGTCAATTTACTTCCTTTTGCAAATTCTTTGGGACAGGATTTGTCTCTGATTATGTTTGCAACCGACCTACCTTGAGCTGTACCATCTACCGTAATGAAAACAGCATGCCAAATATTACCTACGTGAGCTATTAAGCACTCATGGCTGCTGATAACTTTCTTCCATTGCTCTCATTCATGTGTGAGTAGGTGCATGAAGTGAGGGTGTAAAAAAATTGGTTTTATTTTATTTATGTAGCATCAACATTTTAATGTCTTTTATGCCATTGAGACTATTGAGGCTATTCCTGCTTTAGATTCTAGAAGGGAGATAAAACAAGGTGGCAAACTGAAAATTTAAGCTTTGAAGGATTGTTCCATGTTATTTTATTCTCCACAGTAGTATTAACTTCAATCTCATGTGCCTATCAGTAGGAATAGGACTTTAGGGAGAATACGAGCAGTGTAGTGAGGCTTCATCATCCATCCCTTCCTCACACACAACATACTTTTCCTATTATTAATACTGATGGCTTTCTAAAACATGGATCAGTCTGCTGTCTGGATTCTCAGAGCCACAGTATTTTTCCCTTCCACATTTCATCTTACTCGTTTATCTGTTGAGGTTATAAAAAAAACCCCAAAAAACAGTCCCTAAGACCTAAGCTGTTGACCTTAAACTCATTTGTGCCTTTTTCTATTCTTGGTGCCTTTACTGGCTTTCTTCATCTTCCATTTCCACCTCCATTCTCATCCCACTTCCAATTCCCCCTTTTATTCTGTGGGGTTCTAATTGGCTTTGTGTCTTTTTTTTTTTTTTTTAGTTTCTAGTCTCTCCACTCAGTTTCATTCTTTGTGCTCTTCTTTTCTCTTTTCACTTCTTCCTTTTCTTCTAAAATTTCTCCATTATGCTCCCCCACTTGTGGGTATGTTTCCCTGCTGCCTTTCTCCTTCACCACCCTATTTGGGCTCCACTTTCTGCACCACCTCTTAGGCTTAACTCTCTCCTCCTATTTTTTCCCTTCCACATATCAAATGGTCTCCATCATTTCCTCCACTTCTTCCCTGTACCTATTTTTCCCAAATCCTGTCAGGCTCATGCCCAGCAGTGCTGCAGGGCTCTATTCCTCCAGCACTGGAGATGTTGCCAGCAGCCCAGCAGAGGAGGAGATGGGGCAGACCTGAAAGCCGCAGGGAGCAAATCTCACTGCGTGGGAGCTGAAATTTGGGCACGTGGCCACATATATGCTCAGTTTAAAGGAAGCCTTGACCACCAAAATGGGCTGGAGTTGTGCCAGTGGAGGACAGCAGAATCTCATTACGAATTCTCTGAGCCAGTCCCCCTGACAGCATAGCTGGAGCATTGATAACTTTTTAGGGATTTCACATTAACTAAGGCTGTATCAGGCCATTTTGTGCTTCACTGAATTTGTACATCAATCTCTCTCACTTTCGCAAGGCTTACATCTCATGAAGCAGAGTGAAATCATTAACGCATGATGGGTTTCAGGCCTCTGTTGTTTCCTGGCTCAGGATTGCCTTCTGACAAAGGGCCAGGGTCCTGCACTGTTTATACATTTAAAAAACTCTGCTGCATATAATAATAACAGTCCTTTCATAAAAATGGTAATCACAGATGTTAATTTTGACTGATTACACAAATAAGGAAACTAAGGCAAAGAAGTTACAAAACTTGTCAAAGCCTGTCAACTTCTTTGAAATGAAAAATCATCTCAAAGCTTCAGTCCCCAGTGCTGTGGGGTCAGACCCTTTGACTGATCTTCTGTATAACTTTAGACAACATATATTTAACTTGATTGTGTCCTTGTTACATCAACAGCACTATCTTATGCCTATTTCACAGCAAAAAAATCAAACAAATGAAATAACTTTACTCAAGGCTTAGTCAAACTTCAGAAGACCTGGATATAGTGTTCTTTCTAACTAGAGCATCTGCAGAAGGTGTAAAGACTATTAAGACTTCAAAGGCCACTTACTGAAGTAAAATTAAGAAATGTAGATTTTGGTTCAGTTCAGGCATCTAAAGCTGCATCTGTTATTAATAGATTGTATATTATTAATAACAAACAATACAGGAGAGCTTTTTTGGTTCTGAAGCCAGTTGGCCAAGCACAACCTACATCCCTAGAGTCAAATTCGCTTGCTTCCAGCACAGGGCAGCCACATCCAAACCGGGCAATGTCTGGAGAGGGCAGTTTACACCACAGCCAAACCTGTGGCCAGGCTGTGCTCGCAATTTAACTGTATAAACAACTGCAGGACAGAACTGAGCCTTGCCCTCACCAATCGGTTAACCAGCACAGAGCCCGCAGTCCATACTACGGTCCCCAGGCAACTGGGTAAAGCCCAGGTTTGCACTAGATAATGTTAGTGGCATCAATACTGTTAAGAGAGTTTTATGATACTACAATGCATAACTATCAGAAAAATTGGCAAGTTAGTTATGCAATCTTAAACAATGCATTTTTTTATCATTAATGATAAACTGATAGTTTTCATGGGTTATTTTGTCTTAGTTAACAGGTATTTCCCCATGCTTACAGGTGTTACGCTCCATTAGAAATATCATTGCCTCCATAACAAGAGTTACTGTTATTGACTAAACAGGGCTAGGATTTCACATTATAATGGATTCTGTTGCTTTAAAATGCTAATTCTTCCCAGCTGTTGATTTCCTATCTAAGGCACTTTAATACATTTTTTACCTCTAAAATATCAATAATTTATTATTCCATCCAAACTGAAAGTTTGGGGCCATAATTTGTAAAAATGTTGCTTTTGTCAACAGAAAGTATAGAAATGCCAAAAATCTAACTAATTTTTTATTTCTTCTAAAAGGCACTTGAACATTTAAAAATCAAGGGAAGATAAGCAGAAGACTAGAAAATACAAAATACTTCGCATTAGTACATCACAAAATGGCAATGAAAACCTCTCCAGATACAAAGCAGAGCCTGATTTTACAGTCTTTGGGTATGTGCACCATTCACAAGTATAAACACAGACAAAGCAACCAGGCAGCCCATCCGAGTAACAAGCTCTATAGATCAGGAGCAAGTTTGGGAGACCTTGCTATGCGTTCCCTGAACCGTGTTCATTTTAACATACTTAAGTTCATCTTATGAACCTTAAAACTGCATTTTTAAGGAGGCTAGAAACTGGACAAATGAGAGGATAACTGAAAGGCACCTTCTTTGTCTCTGTTACGAACAGTGGTGCAAATGAGCCTGTTAGAAAGAAACAATTAGTATTTGAAGGATGGAGTAGACTTCCACATTACCTTTGAGGCCTGGAACAAGAATTTGAACAGAGCAGGACTCCTCTGCAATATGTTGAGGATATCCAGACCTTAGCAGTGACAGGAAGGCAAGGCTAATTAGAGTCACCAAGAAAACCAGATCTCTCTTCATAATGAGCACTTACAGGTCACTGACTCCTAAACAAAAGAATGAATAAACAGTTATAAGAATTCCAAAGACTTTCAACAGTTTCTGAACATATGCAGCATCCTACCACAAATGCGATATATTTCTGCGTGCTATAACCCACAGAGCATGAGAAGGACACGTGTACTTCCTCCGAGCAGGTTGTATGTTCCACAGGCATACATGAAATACGCAGCAGGGCATTTAGCAGTTTGTTTTGGTGTTAGACTGGGTAAAATCAAGCTCAGAAGAAATTTAGTGAAGAGGGGGATTAGGCGATGATAGTAATAGGCATTGTGAACAATTCTATGTTCACAATTTCTCACTGGAGGCAGGGAGTTGGAGGAGAAAATCTAGTACATGGGCATGCATCGAAAAATGTTAGTACTATGTTGTGGCTTAGAAAGAGTGCATGCTGCTCTAAAGAAGCAATTCAGAAGACAATGAGACCAACTTAAGGGCCTGAAATTTCACTTCCCATCTACCTGAGCAGTGAAATTGTGCCCAGCAAATTGTCTGATGCAATAGCCCTCATGTAACTCATTGAGAGTGGGAGATAATACTTCACTATATCATGCAATGAAGTTACATCAGAGCCTTCAATAAATCCTGAAAAGATTCACCTCTGAAACTACCCTTGTCTAAGCCTACAAGTGAAATGGCCTGCTGATATTAGGCTTTGAAGAGATCTCTCAGAAAACAACAGTACAGAAATTGAGTTTGTGTGAAAAGACCATCAAAAGCCGGTATTTAGAGGGTCTGTAGAAATTTAAAGAAAATGTTATTTATGTACTTTTGAGATGTTTCTCCAGTCCTTCTTTTGCAAAGGCTCTATACTACACAAACAAGCTGAAAGTTATATCAGCGTTTCAAGAGAAAGTACCTGTATATCATCTTTTATAGCCACAATACAGACATGTGCATTTTACATCTAGGTGAAGAAGACTGGGTTATATTACTCTCCACTCCCTGATTTCCTTCAAAAATAAGCCAAGTAGGATTAGGCACAAGTGTGGAGCCAGTATGTGGGTCTGTGTCTTAACATGCTGGGAGTCTAGGAGGGTGGTTCTATTATTTTGGTGATGACCTGAAGGAATAAGTGTGCTTCAGCAGGGACAGAAGAATAAGGAGCTTCAGGGTGAAGAAGACACCAAACATAAGCGATGGAGCAAGATGGGCAGACATCCCTCTGCATGCTACAAAATTCAGTTTTGCTTATAGTACTAAAAAGCCTTGCTCTAATTTTAAATTCTACCATCAACTCTGATACATTTAATAAATGTCTTTGCAGAAAGACTACATAGATTACTTTGGAGTTGGGGTAATAAATTACCTCTCTGAATTGTTGTCCAGTATGTGCTTCCATTATCCTCCAGGAGATAAAACTAGGAGACTGCAGCAGGGCAGGTGAGATGGGAGCAGATTTTGTCTGCCTCCTCACGCAGGAAGGGCATGGCATGAGTTATGGGGGAGATTGCTCTGCCTCACAGCACCCTTGCTTCACCATCTATACTGCAGGGCAGGAATGTTCCACAGCACACTCCCAGTTCTCACTTATCATCCAGATTTGGGGCACAGACTACAGTATGCTAAGTTCCTTTTGACTCAAATCTCTTCCCCATCTTTCCTTCCAATGGAGAGAAAGGCACAGCAGGAAGACCACGCCTGAAAAACATGCGGTGTACGTTTGGACACGGGAAGAGATCCTGGGTCAGGGGATCACTTGATACAGTCATAGTCTAATGGGCTACAGTGAGGCAGAAAACCCTAGGGAAAGTCATTGGTACTGGGTAATCCTCTCATGGAACAAGGGAGAAACAGAGATGATCCAGGCATTTTCACAGCCACAACATGTCACAGTCCTGGAACTGGACAGCCCTGAACTACTTCATACACAAGCTTTGCCAAGCAGAAGGAAGACCCAGGAGTGTATGGATGAAAAAAAAGGAAGCTTCCACTAAGCTGAAATGTAACAACTTTATTTTCAGGGCCTCTGTCTTAATTTCCTATTACCTTTTAGTCTAGTATATCACAATATAGACAATCTTAGTAGAGATGCATTTTGTGCCCTTATCACATTCCTGTCAGACTGCTAAGCATTAACGTCATTTACAAAAGTTCCCTCTCATAGTTGAGTGTGCAGGTTCTGGAGGGACAATACTCTCTCATATACAGATGCTTATGGTATTTTCTTTTTTCCCCCTTCAAGAGTGCTCAGCTCCCCAAATTTTGCTTCTGCTGACACAACTAAGATGACTGCAGCTCATATACAAGTCAGTTTTAAAATATCCAGCGGAGTTATTGCTAGGAACACACAAGTCCACAGAAGTACAAACCTCAGCATGGGCTGCTCAAATATTTAGGCCACATTAAGTTTTGTCACAATTGCAACAACATCACTCAAGACTTACAAGAGTGCAGGTAAAACTGAATTTTGCCACCCCAAGTATGAGGAATCGGACCTGGAGGAGAAGGTACATCACACGGGTGGATCTAGAGAACAGCAATAGTTAGATGGAAAAGGGAAGAGTAATGGAAATTTGGATGTGAAGCTTCTTCTGCCATGGAGAAGCAGCAACCAGGCCAGATCCCCAGGGGCTCTGATGGATGAAACTAACAAGAAAACATTTTCTGTATTACTGTCCTCTGCTTTCTTGGGCTGCTGCCTCCCTTGCCTATGCAGAGCCAGCCCTGACTGCCAGAAACCAGTCAGACCACTGGCCACCTCACAGATATTTTCTAAGATCATACAAACTACTCAATCACAGTCTTAATATAGTTTTGAAGTATCAGATCTTTGTGATAGCACTCTTCCCCCTCACATCCTCACGTGCATAACAAACAAATTGCTTCACATATATTAAGCTTGAATCTGGCCACACCTCCCCAAAAGGAGGTTCATAACCCCAGGACACAAGGCACTGTGCCTCAGTGTGCTCTGCAGCCTAGAGGACCCCACGGTATCCACAGCAGATGGTCCTAGTGATGTCAAGTCCATGATCCACAACAGTCAGCAAGTAAAAGAGGGAACAAAAACTAAGCAAGAGGAAAGGTTGAGAAGAAGGGTGTTTCTCCAGAGCTTCCCTTCAAAGGGCCAAGCATTTGAATAGTCAGGCTTCACAATGCCAAGTTGGTGACCAACACTCCCTACATGGCAAAGCACTGAGTTGCCATTGCCTCAGTCAGCAAGGAGGATGTGGCAGAGACTGGAAGTTTCTTCCAGACACCTGAATGTAGGTGTTTAACCCTCAGCAGCAGCCACTTTAGAGGGATATGGAGTGGGACCATCCTGGATGACAGCCATGCTGCAGGCTGAGCAAACAGATGTGGGTCCTGCCTGCCATGGCCTGCAACTCCCCCCCCCCACAGCCCAGGAGAGCACCTGGCCATCAGCCTGCAGGACATCTTAGGCAAGGTGTCGCACCTTTTCTTTGTAGGTGAGGCACTTTGGGATCCAGAAGATCAAAGAAGCTTTCAAACCAAGTGGTTCAGATACTGAGCTGAAAGCCTGAAAATTAGGCAGTTTCAGTATGAGCACCCAGCAGCCTGGTGATAAGGATTCTCGACAGATGAGTAGGAGAAGGGAATGAAATGGCCTGAGATGGAAGAAGGAAATGAAATTAGGAAGGTGCTCCAGTCTCTGCATTAATGGATAAAAAGGCAGCATCACCTTCTCTGGTTGTATTTTATGAGGTGTTAGACGTAACCAGACTTCAACTGAAAGATCAAAGCCACCAGGTATATTAAATATTAATCTGCCTTTGCAAACTGCTACACAGCTCAGAGATGAGACAGGCATTGAGCAGCGAAGAAGTGTCAGGGCTGCTTGGTGGCTCTGTTCAGCAGCCAGATATGAAGGGTATTCAGGGGAAAACAAAACCTCCAACGAAAGTTCATCACATTCCCCACTGCCTTCTGCTGCTGCAGGGCTTACAAGCCTCAGAGACACAGGGGATATATTTCACCCTACCTCATGATAGCTCAACTCGCAGAGAAAATGGACTCATTCTAGAAAACTGAGCTTCTTAGTGTCAGTTAGGTCACAACATCCAGACCTGCAGGAATACTCAGGAAACTACCTTGCTCTGAGAAGAGCCACTAACAGAGGAAATCTCTGAAGAGGTTGCAGATTAAATGCTTTATAGAGTCTGCAGCTGCAGCAAAGGGACACATTAGTAGTAGAAATCAAATCAAATGCACTTTGGATACCACTTTCTCCACCTTTTCCTGCTTTAAAAAGAAACCTTCTCTTCTGCAGCTAAAATTGCCTTATACGGTTGAAATAAGACTTTGATCTCCAGGTATGTGCTACAGCAGTACATTTAATTTTAAAAAACCTGGAAAATTCCTTGCCTTTCTGACCTACCTTCAAGTCCTTTCAGACCCAGATTCACAAAGGCTTTTAGAAAAACTAAATCCCACTGAAACCGCTCCTGAGAAAAAGGTGCCAGCCTGTTTTTTCAAACACTATCTTATCCCTGCTATTTGGAGTATCTTCAGCATTGGTAAAACCAATGTCAGAAAGAAACCTAGAGATCTTCAGCACTTGTAAGTGCTTACTGTCTAAACAGGGGTCAGGAGTCAAATTTGCAGCACTTATAATGGTGGCCATTAAATCAGTCTAAGCTAAAAGCTTTGAAAAAAAAATGAGAGGAGGATGAAAAGGCAGCATTTGCATGGCCTTTCCTTTAAAAAAAAAAAAAAAAAAAAAAAAAGGAGCAAAACGCCTCTATTCCCATTAGGAATGGAAATGCACCAATGCAACCAGCACCATAATTTCAAAATAACTTTTGAGACCTGTCAGCTTTAGGGAATCTGCTTCAGTTGCCAGAAGAGAAGAGGTTTATTAAGCCAGGCTCCAAGCAACAAGTCCTTGAGAGGTCATCGGAGAATCCCCAAGGCCCCACAGGCTCATTCAAAACCACTGTGGGACTGGCCAGGCCAGCTGGCACCCAGTTCTCCTTGAGCTCCCCCACTTCCCCTCAGCTGTGGATGGAAAGTTTGGAGATCACTTCAGCCAGCAAACATCTCATGCATGAAGACCCTGTATCTGCCAGCAGCAGCTCCACATGGGCCAGTGGCTTATTGCATGCTGTTGGTTTGGACCTAGAAGCAACAACACAGATGACCTGCCTAGTTGAATCCAAATGGCTGAGAAATGCAGAAGGAAAATTAAGCTTGCTGGTAGTAATGCTCAGCCAGCCAACAGCTACAGAATTCCTGTAATCCTTTCTATAGTCCTATGGGATTCCTCTTTGAGATGTTTTTATTTCACTGAGTTATTTTCACTCTTATTATGACCTTTTTATTATTATTTTTAATTATTTTTATTATTATTTTTAAAACTATACTTAATTCTCAGGGACCTGAGCTGAATTATCTGTGCCCTGAATTGAGTATATTCCTGGTATAGACAAGCACACAAATCTGCAGAGCCACAACCACATTTGGTGGGTGATTTCCCCAAGCAGGTTTGAGTCAGCACCACAAGCACATCGACAACTTTCAACATTTTTTACTGCCCTGACTTTTCAAGTCCTCGTTATCCACATCCTGACACATCCCAGAATGGCCTGGCAGCCTGTGTATCCTCAAACAACCTGGCAGACCCTAAGCCACATCCTAACGGATGCAACACACACCCACAAAATCATGCCAGTGAAATGCCAGGCTGTCAGGCTGCGACACAGACCTCACACCATCTCAAACGTTTTGAACAGATAAAAGCCAAAAAAAAACCCCCAAAAAACCCCAAAAAAAGAAAAGTAATGATGTCCCAGGGCTACGAGGGTAACACCAGTGCAGATCCAGGAATACGTTTCTGGGGGAAGTGGAGAGAAGCAGAAGGGACAAGCCTCCAGCGCTGTGCAGGCAAGCTGCTTTTCACCCCTTGGCCCAAGGGCTGCAGATCATTCCCTGGAGAAGATGTCTTTCACACTAGAGATGAAACCTGTGTCACTGACCTCTTCTTTCTCCATTACAGCCTTGGTGATCACCCTAACCTACAGCTGTTTTGTGTAGCTATGCTTTTACTTTATCTAATCACTCTCTCATTTGTTCTCCCAGCTCCCCCATGCATTATCTTGGGTAATCAAGACTTCACTGCTCAGCCAGAATATAAAAATGAGAATCAGTGATAAAGCTACTTGCAAAAATGATCACCCATTGTTTAACATGGCAACGCTCTGAAGTTAAATGCTACACGTTGATTTAAAGGTTAAAGCAAAGAGCTTGAAAGATTTAAAAAAAAAAAAAAAATCCCTAAATGTTAATATTGTAGAATTGCAAAAATGACCGTAACTGCTGCGGCTACAAAGCCGGTGAAATCTATGGAGCATGGAGTAGCATAAAAGCAGAGACACATCAGACGTTTCAGCTCCTGATGATGCTGAAGAACAGTGAGATTTGCAGCAGAGGACAAAAGAGTGAGTCTAAGCTGATGGGAAGCTAACATTACCTAAAAGCCTAACTGATAGGAAGTCATTGGTTACTCCCCAAAGTGCACTTAATTCTGGCTCAATAAAGCTATTTCCTCAGCCGATGTTTGTGAGGCGTAAGAGACTATTAGTTCTGACTGTACAACGTAGGTGCCCTTGTCATACTCAGGAATAGTAGCCTCACTTTTCATCAAGAAGAATGTTTTTAAAAATTGAGACAAATTTATTCCTGATGTATTCCTGCCGAAGTCAATGAGTTTATGTCAGAATTAACTTACTGTCATCTGTACTGAAAATATAAAATCAGGGCTTCAGCAAGTGTGAGATGAAAACAGTGCCGGAAGAGTGCCATCCTTGATGTACATCAGATGAAATTTTAAGCATTCTTAGCCACCCCAAAATGAAAAAAAAAAAAATTAAAAAAAAAAAATACAGGGTTCAAATAGAGGTGTCAGTTCTTCTATGACGTGTGTCTAAATTACCTCAGTTCAGCCCTGCTCCTACAAAGCATCCACATAAGAACCTGACGCTATCCTCACATACCTACCTGTAGGAACATCAAGGTTTCACCAAGAATCACCAAATGATTCGGAAAATGCTGCAGGTATATTTCTTTACACAAATAAATACATATTATTTGCATATGCATCTGCCATCTTATTTCTGAAGCTTTAGGGCACCAATTTTCAGCCCTCCACATCCACAGAGGCTTAGGACTGGCTGCAGAAGTTGGAATGTTTGTGCAACATTTAAGTGCTTAATGTCCAGTCAGCCAGTTTATGCTTTCCAACACGTTCTTGCTTTCCAGGAGCTTAGAAGTTTTCCAAGTGGGCCTGACAGTTGCCTTCTTGAGAGCACTGGACAGGCTCAAAAGGCAAACTTAATCTGAGGAGGGTGGTTTCAGTTCTGCAGCTATGTTGTCAGAAGTGCAAAGATGAGGCAGAAAGGTCTATCAAGGTCTATCATTCCACATAGATCATCAGTGGCACATGCCTTTTGCACAGCAGAAATGCCACTCAAGTATTGATCCACAAGGTGAGAAGAACCAGCTATGGAACATACTTACCTTCAAAGGATTTGAACCCCCAGCTCCAGTTCCCCAGGAGAACAATTGCTCCCACTGGGTAGATGCAGTAAGTGACATTAGACTACACTCAGGCATGCCACACTAAACGATGAAAGGCAGGCAGGGAAGAAGCCAGCTCAAGCCTAGTAGTAGGACACTAGGCTACAAAGGGACAAAATGAATGTTCTCCTTTCCCTGCTTTCTGTTTTTATGTCCCACTATTGACTCATGTACAAATGCACGGACAGGTCAGGAATGCACAGATGGAAGAAAAAAATCTAAACAAAGTACTTTACGAGGCTAGAGGAAGAGTAAAGACAAGAGAAGAGACAGAGGATGTAGACTACTAGTAGGAGAAACACAAAGCAAAAGTGACAAACCAGGGAAATCTGACCAGGGAAGAGGGACAGGCAAAGGACAGAGGGAGAGATGGTACCATCCCAGAGTGCAAGAGGGTGGGAGAAAGGTTTGCTTTTGGTCGCCCTAGGATCCTACTCCTCACTGAGGAGGACAACAACAACAGAGCAGAAACAGTTTTTGTCCCCATTTTCTCACACATTAGATATGCAACAGCTACATTTAAAGGAGGTTTTGAGAATACAGGGAAGTCATTTGACTGCTGCCCAGTCCTTCCCAACGCTGCAAGTATGACACCTCAAAAAGTGAACCACATGACAGAGCACAGCTGGTATTAGAAGATGCCTATTTATCAGGGCAACTTTGCTTAGATCCAGATCTTGAGCTAGCCCAAGTTACAAGCAGACCCTTCGGTGGGATTCAACTGTTCTGGCTTAGGTGCTCAGTCTGAGAAAAATCATTCTGAGCTCTCTGTATAATCAAGTCAGGGAAAGGCACCTTGGCGTGGGGATTCATTTCATCCTAAAACAGGACAGTTAATTGATTCTGGAGGTACCTATTCATTGCCCCATATGACTCACTAATAAAGTTAGGTGAGGGGAGTCCCACCATCGCTAATTACCTAAGCCAATCTATGGGAGGGCTTCAGCAGCCTGGTTCCCCCACTGCAGTCACACATTATCCTCCCCTTCTCTGTGCTGTCACTGACTGCCAGCTGATCCCATCATGAGCTAGCACAGGCTGCTAGGCCAGCAGAAAGCTATTCCTCTTTTTGTAATGTTATTTTTCAGTTGATTTAGTTCCTTGGTTCCTGGTGAGGGTAAAATGGCCATCGTTCCTGTGAAAAATGTTGCCAGCCAAGGAAAGAAATGCCTTTGGCAGAAGCTGAGATGGCCTTCAGTGTGTTACAAAACTGTGCCCTCGCATGCCAGCAGCATGCAGAAAACAGAAAGATGCATAAATGAAAGAATTACAGGGACTAAATTCACCAGAAAAAAAACAAAAACAACAACAACAACAAAAAAACACCCCAGCACATAATTAAAGCAGCGACATTTTAAAAGGAGGAAAGATATGGCAAAATACCAGGCTGCAATGGAAAATAATATCCAGCAAAAGATACAGAGCAGAGGAGATACAACATGAGGCATTTTGCAATAGCATGCAAGCCACTAAGAGTCATGGAAATGATCCAAGAGTGTTATCCTCAAATGACAAGGACATACTTCTCGGAATGATATCCTCAATATCCAACAAAACATGGTACATAAGCAGGCATGATCAAAATCTTGCATTTGAACTGGGGTAGTGTCAATGCAATTTCAACAAAAAGTTATTTTTATTCTCAAGCTGGGGATCTGCAGAGGCCAAATAACACTCCACATGTGATCCTATGCTGAAGCTTTCATATCCGCTCCCAGAAGCCAGGGGAAAAGGAGGGAAATAAGTTACACAAAGGCGACATAAAGACGAGCAATACCTTCAGTAAAATGGCCAAGTCTCAATGTAAGAGGAAAAATTAAGAGCATCACAGCAAAAAGCAAGCCTCACAGGAGATACAGACACATATCTGCACTAGATAAGTGAATGGTGAACTTAGTAGCAATAGTGCTGTTCAATGTCCTTTCACTTGTAGAGTCCTGAAACACTTTCCAAGTGCAGATAAGGGAAAAAAGACAAAAGGAAGGGGAAGCTACCAAAATGACTCACCAGATTAAGAGAAAATACATGGTTGGTATATAGAAATGGTTGTAGAAGCAAAATGCAGTGGCAAAAAGCCATGTCTGTATGGATCTGATGTGACTGAGTAAAAGCACATGCAAAGATATGTGATACCTGCAGATGACTAGACATTAATGAAGTTCTCAGAAATTATACTTACACTGGTATGCCAGACTAATAAGTCTACAGCATTAGCAACAGTCATGATCCTATTTATAAGGTACAACAAATGAAAACCAGATGAAAATATCTTTCAGTGGTGAAATATTTCCCAGAGCAGTTTTTATACCATGACACGTGCATTTGAAACCCTTTGCAATGTACGATGCACTGGTATACAAAGATTTAAAAATATTGAGAAAGTACAAGCAATTGTCAAAAGCATTAAAACCTGTATGCAAAGCTGTCTCATTTTGAAAGAAATGTGAATTCAGAAACAGACAGAATGTGTAGAACACAAGTTGCAAACAAGGGTATGTATCTGAATTCATATAAACTGAAAGTGTCACTCCCCTTATCTGTATGACAAGATGCTTCTACTACCAAAAGATTCTTGAGCATGGGAACGCCCTTGGGGATTTTTTTTTATTAAAGTCGTTCCATCTAACCATCTTCCCCAAGAGATTTATTTATTTTAGTAATGTACATTTCTAGGGAACAATATAACAAGCTATATTAAGTGATAACTACTGACATCTCCACCTGCTTTGATACTCAGCAAATTCTCTAACAATAGCAGCAGATGCATCTTTCACACAGCTAGAACGTGACTGGAGGCCAGCTGCACACAAATTAAGAAGATGCACATCAGCTAAGCAGCGATCACTTGAACCTCGGCATGTGTCCCTTCAGCATTTATAGGGCACTTACAGGAGCAAAAAACTAATGCTACTGCTCTGACTATGCAGTTACTAGGAAAAAAAAAAAAAAAAAAAGCTTCTGAGGTGTAAGAGACTATACTGACCTTGTTCTGGCTGAAATCCCAGCATCTGCCACTTGACTTAAGCAAAGGAAGAACGAACAACAAAAATGAGACTTGCCACAGTTATGCAGTGAGGCCAAAAAGGTGTGGAGGAATCACCTCTGAACATATCAGAAACTCCATGTATCCAGCACTCTAGTTGCAACATTTAACATCATCTTCCCTAAAATCAAGGACCAATGTGAATGCAATCACGTGCAAACTAAGTCTAAATGGGCAAATGCATTTTTAAATAGAGTTGCTTAGAAGACAGAGTAAAAACTATTATGACCAGAACCACTAACAAAGCACATGACAGATCCTGACATCAAGTGCCAACAGATTTGTTTTACACCAAAGGATGCACAAGCATCATTGTAGCTGATACAACAACTTCCCTGGGGTGTTGGTGTTGCTTAAACAAGCTTGACACATGCCATCTAGAAACTAAACTCAGGATTTGCAAGACATGGGATGCCCAACTGGTCTCTTTTCAGATGGGAAGGTTTCAAGTTGACAGTGAAACTGCCCCAGCATCTACAGAGAGCACTTTTTCAACAATGTACTAAGTGCCCATTATACCCACAGCACTGTAGAAGTGGATGTAGCAGTGGGCACAGTCTGTGTAAAAATCAATGGTCATTTAAAGCACTTCTGGTATATAACCTATTTACCCACCTTCACAAAACTTGCAAAGATAATATAGTTGCCACCACATATGACACATAGACAGTTTAAACTTAAATAGTCCAACAAGAATAATTCTGGAGACATGACACTCAAGACATTAAGATATTCAGAAACTGGTAGAAATTCTCACATTCTACCTAAGAACATCACAAGGACTTCTTTAGACAAATCAGGTTCCTTTTTGTTATTTCCTCAACAAAACAAGCAAATATTATCTGTGAATGCTCTGTAAAGAAATACACCTTGTCCTTTCAAGGGCTGCCCTTGCAAATTCAAAAGAAATATGGTATTGAAAAATCTGTAATTCTCACTTGAAGATTTAAGATTTAGGATTATGTTCAGAATTATTTAAATGAAGCAGACATAAGGAAATACCTATGTACATTGTCTAAGGATTTTAAACTAATTTTGAACTACTTAATTATAAATTACTGTTATATATTCATGCATTCATGAAGGTTTTATATAACATTCATAAAAAGGAAAGGAAAGTAGAGAGTGACTATAGAGTTTTTGCAACTCCACAATTACATGAAAGGCAATTCTGACATGAAGGTATCAAACAGCAAAGGAAGAAAACATACAATAAAGAGGTTTTTCAGCTGCAGCTCATAACATGGCTCTTGTTACATCATCTCACCTCATCTCTGCATTGGCTTTAAACTGTAAGTTCACTGAACAACTACAGAAAACACTGCAAATGCATCTGTGGATGCTGCTGACAGATCCACCACCCTGGAGTCTCCACAGTATGCATGAGCTGCACTTCTCTTGCTCTGCCACATGTTCTCAGTATCTATTTCCTTAACATTTCTTGCACGTAACTCCACTAACCAGTCAGCCATCAGAGACCTGTTTTCTCATTAACACCATTCTGACAAGAGCACTTATTGAGGGACATTTCTCTTTTCCTATGTAATAAGACAGTTTTTGCTCTCCCTGTGCTAGGCCTTCATTACATTCTTGCCTGATGCTTTTATTTTGATTGGCTGTAATTACAGTGCTATCTAACATTGCCAGTTCCTTCACATTTTTTTTAAAGCTGTTTTAATTCCACAAAATTAGATGATATCTTATAAATCCTTCTCCAATGAGAATCATAAAATTCTACTTATATTAAATAATGTCCTTATAAAAGCTTCCATGCTTTCTTGACTCCCCTTACCTCCGATATAATCAACAGCCTTTGGTGTACAAGATTCATTTAAAGAAAGAAGTACTTGTGAAGTCATCTAAAATAGATGCAAGTTATTTTGGTGTCTTCTTTAGTAAAGGTGAACATTTTTTGAACCTTTCAGTCTCTGCGCAGTGTGTTCTTTAGGCAGCTAAGCACTACTTCACATAAGATTCATTTTCCAGCCCTCGCAGTAAAGAAATGAGCAGACTGGCCCCGGCACTCAGACCAGATGGAGGTCAAGTCAACCCCTGATCTGTGGTCTCTTGGAGGCCCATAGACTATTTCTAAAGAGTCCACTAAAGAAGAACAAATGCGTGCCTATTATCAGCAAGGTTCAATATCTGCTAAAATCATCAGCACCATCACCGGAGAATTTGGAAGGATCCACACCCAAGTCTGAAAATCACTCAAATTAAACTGTAGGATTTCTTATTTTTTATGCTTATTCTACAGTTAGTAAATAATAAAGTTAGTAAATAGAGTGGTGTCCCTCAGGGGTCAGTGTTGGGACCGGTGCTCTTCAACATCTTTGTCAGTGACATGGACAGTGGGATTGAGTGCACCCTCAGCAAGTTTGCCAACGACACCAAGCTGTGTGGTGCGGTTGACACACTGGAGGGATGGGATCCCATCCAGAGGGACCTTGACAGGCTTGAGAGGTGGGCCAGTTTCATGAAGTTTAACAAAGCCAAATGCAAGGTCCTGCATCTGGGTCGGGGCAACCCTAGGCACAAATATAGTCTGGGTAATGAATGGCTTGAGACAAACTCCGAAGAGAAGGAGTTGGGAGTGGGGGGGAGCGAGAAGCTGAACACGAGTAGACAATGTGCGCTTGCAGCCCAGAAGGCCAATAACCGTATCCTGGGCTGCATCAAGAGAAGCGTGTCCAGCAGGTCGAGGGAGGTGATTCTGCCCCTCTACTCCGCTCTCGTAAGGCCCCACCTGGAGTACTGCATCCAGTTCTGGAGCCCCCAACATAAGAAAGACACGGACCAGTTAGAATTAGTCCAGAGAAGGGCCACCAGGATGATCCGAGGGCTGGAGCACCTCTCCTATGAAGACAGGCTGAGAGAGTTGGGGCTGGTTAGCCTGGAAAAGAGAAGGCTCCGGGGAGATCTTATAGTGGCCTTCCAATACCTGAAGGGGGCCTACAAGAAAGCTGGGGAAGGACTTTTCATAAGGACAACTAATGACAAAACAAGGGGAAATGGGTTTAAACTGAAAGAGGGGAGGTTTAGATTAGATATTAGGAAGAAGTTCTTCACTGTGAGGGTGGTCAGACACTGGAACAGGCTGCCCAAGGAAGCTGTGGATGCCCCCTCCCTGGAAGTGTTCAAGGGCAGGTTGGATGAGGCTTTGAGCAACCTGGTCTAGTGGAAGGTGTCCCTGCTAATGGCAGGGGGATTGGAACTAGATGATCTTTAAGGTCCCTTCCAATCCAAACCATTCTATGATTCTATGAATACTAACAGGACAAAAAAAAAAAAATCACAGTGAGCCATGCTTAAGATCAAAGACAGGCACCAGGAACCTGAGTACAGCTACAAACACAGCTTCATTCTTCAAGGTCTCCACTCAAAAACCAGCCAGAGCTGAAGCAGTTTACTGCCCCCTCTCCATCCTTTGACCCTGTGCTTTACCCCTAAACATCGAGATGAGAGCTGCTTAAGTCAACTTTATCACTGAATCTGTATCTGAGGCCTCTTCCCAAGCCCAAGCAAAGCATCCAAAACCATCTCCTAACAATTTAGGCACCTTGAGAGGCCAGAGGTGCCTGTGGTTTTGTCAGAAAACTTACTTGGGTGCCTAAGCTTTTCTTACTGCACAGACCAGAGATGGCCAACATCTTGCCTGAAGAGAGTAACAAGACACTATCCTCCCACCTATCCCACTTACGCCCATCAAGGAAACGCATCCAAACTCCTTCAGTCTTCTATAAGCACACTGTAAGCAGGACACTTAACAGAGAACACTGACAGTCCCTTCCAAAACATGGTGGGGAGATGCCTGTCTCTTGCTAACTAGCTTCTTGCAGGACTGCTCATGCCAAAGGAATAGTCTTCACTGGACTGTTTAGGCTTTCTCTTTTGTCTTTTCTAAAATCAAAGCAGTACCAGCATGAGAAACTGTCTTGGGAGCTGCGGACACAACCTTGGCAGTTCAGTGGTCTCACTTCCAAACTACTGTGTCAGTCAGTGACAAGGTGGGTTGGGTTTGTGTGTGGGGGATGAGGGGGGGCATTTTTGGTAGTGGGGGAAGGGCCACCTTGTGAGAGCAACAGCTCCCCTGGTTCCAAGGCAGAGACTCCCCAGCCCAGGCTGGGCCAATTAGCAACAGAGAAACACCTCTGAGAATCCATATTTGTTAGAGGAAGGACTGTATTGAAAAGAAGAAGGTGGAGAAAACCTGGAAGAAAGGCCATTGACCTGAAAAAAATATAACCATCAGCCTAAACAAAGAGAGAGCTTCATTGCCAGGAGGAGAAGGAGGAGGAGGGGGAGGACACAGAACCTCAGACACTCAGTTCAACTGCATGGAGTAGGAGAAGGCAAAAGAGGTCCCTGCAGCCAATGGAAGTTCAATGGTGGAACAGATACCCTATGTGTAGACCATGGAGGACTCCACGCTGGAGCAGAAAAGCTGAGCCTGAGGGCAAGTGTGACTGAATTGAGACCCTGAGAGTCGTTCAACATCAGAGCAGGGGTGGACCCCCAGAAGCAGGGAGTGAGGAGGTGCACTGGAGCAGAGGCCTGTCTACAGCCCGTGGATGTCCCCATGCTGGAGCCAGGAGCTGAGCCCAAAGAGGTCCATGACTCCATGGGAAGTTCACTTTGGAATATTTTGTTCCCGGACTTTCATGCCGGGAAGAGCAGCAATGGTGAACTGACTGCAACCTCCATTACCTGCCTCCTGTGCCACAGGGAGGGGGAGAAGGTAGAGAAATTGGGAGCAAAGTGATTTGAGCCCAGGAAGGAGGGAGGGGTCAGGGGAAGCTGTTGCAAGATATGTCTGTTATGTCTCACTGTGTTACTCAGATGAATAGTAATGAGTTAAATTGAATTTTCTTCCCCAAGTTTGAGTCTGTTTTGCCTGTGACCATAACTGGTGAGTGAGCCGTCCCTGTCCTTCATTCCTAATCCCATGCCCCCTTTGTTGTGACTCCCATCCCATCTCACCGGGTGGGGGGAGTGAGTGCAGGACTACATGGTCTACCTGTGGTTAAACCACCACACAAGGGCACCTTTCCAGCAGATGGGAGGTGGGGTTTTGAAGCCATGCAATGAGCTGCATTCAAGTCACCCACTTCCCAGGTAAATGCCCCCAGCTGGTAGATTATTACATGACAGCTGGGTAGCAGCAGTCCATTTTTCAAAGAAAACTGTAGAAAACTCTTTTTTCAGAGCCAGTTCCCAAAGTCTCCATGCCTGAAGGACAATTGGGCACACACACTCAAGGTGAGGTTCCAGCTTCTGGAACACAAGTTCCTGAAGGCATTTGGCACTAAAGATGGTAAATTTATCCACTCCCACACCCAATAGAGGGAATTCCGGAGTTCTCCCTCACAAGCATTTTCCAGATGGCTGCTGTGGCCATCACACTTTGCTGGCTGTGGTGAGTCACTTCAGCACTTATCTCTCCTCCATTTATGCCATATAGGATGTAAACATTGTGGATTCTTGGTCTGGAGCCAGGTATCTCACTTGCAGTGCAGTGAAACTGTTTATTCATGGCCATGTTTCATTCATGTGCTTTATTATTGGACTAGATGATCTTTAAAGGTTCCTTCCAACCCAAACCATTCTATGATTCAGTGGAGAAGGAAACCTATGTAAACCCTAAAACTTCTCACCATCTGTCTTATTGCTCTGCTCTGACCTCCAGGACAGCATGTAGACCTCCTAACCAATCCTCTGATACAGTTTTGAGGAAGCAGCATCCAAACAGTCACAGCAGCTAAGGATCCTCGGATCCTAATAAACAAGTAAGAGACTGGTCCAGTGATGAAGAACTCAAGCAGACCAACTTCCATTCTCTTCTTGCCTACAGACATCTTATACAACTATAAGCAAATCATCCAGGACTAGACATTTCTGAAGAGGCACTTAGATGGGCGAGATGAGACCTTGTCAGATTTTCAAACACACCCCTTTCTAAAGCTTCAGGCTCCTAGTAGGTCGTTTTCCTCTTGACTTAAGAGTTTACTTAGCTCTTAAAATCCAGCCATACTCCCTTGCGGCTTTCCATTCCTAATATATGAAACGGAGCACTTTTAACATGAAAGTTGGCAGAAGCACTAACAAAATCTTATAAGCACTTTTAAATGTTCTCTCCCTTGTACAGGTGTTTGCATGGATAAAGGCTTTAAGCCTTCTACTGACGTATCAAACCCTCTTGAAGGGTCTTTCCATGGACCAGACAGGATGGTCTGTGGCTCATGTGCAAACCAGAAGGAAGCACTCCAATTGCCAGTTATCAACTAGTAATCCAAGGGGCTTTGCCTACAGTTGATGCCTTACAAGCCCAGTCTGTGCCTCTTTCACTAGACTACCTTTCCCAAAATACATCCTAATGCTCCTCTCAAGGGAAATGAAAATAGCAAGACCCTGACCACATGGCCCTACGGGAAACGTGGTTCAGCTGTGAAGTCCAGCCAGTAGTGAAATGCAATGTAAAGCACAAACTACACTTCCCAAGAGACACCATGAGAATATTTTTGGCTAAATTCTTCTGGTTTTCAGCCAAAATACTTTGACAAAAGAACTAAACTACCCTGGATAACTGATGCTTTTTCTTTAAAAAGCTGCTTTGCCAAAAGCCTTCCTACTTCAAAAGGATTCTGGTTTAAGAGTTTTTGGACAGCCCTAAAGATGACTAAATAAGAGCTTTAGAAACACTGTAAAATCACTCAAAATTAATCAGAAAAAATAGCCTTCAACATAATGTACAATTTATAAGTTACACAGTAGATTGCTGCTGATTCCACACTGCAATTATCTGCTGACCCTAGGACTACGCCATGTTTAAAATGCTATTTTACCTATGAATTTTCAGTTACATATTATTTAATGTATTAATTAAAACAATAATTTCATTTTAACAGATATATCTAAGAATTTTCTGAAAGATGGTCCAAACGTTTTAAAAAGGAATACTCAACTTGGAAGTATTACTTCTTTTCTACATCATCTGCATACCTTATTTATGCTGCATCGGTAGCATAATAAAATTTTAGGGATATGTCCAACAAGCTGTCACAGATTAAAAGATCCTAATATCACTGTTATTAGTGGGGGTCTTTTATATTCTCTGATCACTAAAATGCCTTAAATGTTCATGATCATGTTAAACCATCATATAGATTTGAAATACAAAAGATCTCAGCTACAGAGAGGGAAACGTAGGGCAATAGTTTTTACATTTGCCACATTTTAAAAATCTTTCAATACCCAAGGATCAAAGTTGTTGCACTTCCAGTCCAGAGGCTCTTTCTGTTTCACTGTAGAGCAAGTGAAGTTGGGTATTTCAGTTCTCCACAGTGATTTGATTTTCCCAGAAAACAATCCCCCTCCAAAATTTCACTGCCTATATTGAGCACATTATGTATGTATGCACAGAGGTCAGAATGGAAGCTTGCAAGTCCCTTTATTAATTCCATTTTTCATATCTCAGGACTATGAGATATGAAGGCACGTGGCCTTCTGGTTACTGAAGTACACCTTACTCTCATATTCCAGCTCATTTAGACGAAGATTTTATATCTTTACACATTCTTACATTTCGTTAAGCATTCCTGTATACTATTATTTCCAACTTGATTTGGCTTTCACTGAGTTTGCTCTTAATTATCCAGTGCTGTAATTCCAGCCCTTACTAGATCTGTCATCTGCTTCACTTCTGCAATGTCAAGTCCTCATTCCCTGCTTTACAGCTATACTAAAAGCTCACTTTTTAAAGTAGAAAACAGCCAGCTGCTTAGGAATAAAAGTAGAAGGATGGAGAAAAGCACTTTGCATTTCCAAAATTAAACTGATATTATCTGTTACCGGGAATTACAACCCATTAATGAATTGCAGCAAGTTTCAGTTGCAGGAAAAGTTAAAGCATATACTGTTTTGTCCTTCCCTGCTCAAAGAAAAGCAAGCTCTCCCAATGGCATTTGTACACTTTAAATACAAAGCCCTCACTAAACAGGAATTCAATGATCTAGCCCACATGGGTGCCTCTCAACAGAAAGGTCCACTGTTATCTGATAGAATCAAGCGAGCTCTTATTTCCCTCACCTTCTCCTACTGTTTGGGGATCACCAGCCATATCCTGCCACTTACAAGGCAGCCCCCTAACAAACACCCAGGCTTTAAAAGACTGAAAGTACAGAAGTCTCTTACCTTAGGGTTGCAGAGAAAACGGGAACTGCAGAACGCTCTGTGCCTGCAGGGACACTGCACAGATGAACCTCATTGCTGCTGTTTACAGAAGTCTGACAGTTTTTAATTTGAAAAGAGGTTGTCTTTTGCTTTTCGACAGTTCAACAAATCAGACAAAACAGTTGCAAGTGTTATCTGTAAACAGCTTCCTGTTTGAAATAGATCAGCTGTCCTGCAGGACAATAATTAGGAAAGAAGTGTGGGAAAGCTGAAGAGGTCCATGATGTAAGCTTTTTATTTTGGGAATGTACTTTTTTGGGAATGTACTCTTACTCTCCCCTCCTCCTCTCTAGCAGAGAACCCCTTTTTAACCATTTACATCTATTCAGCTCTAAGGCGTGCACACACACTGCCCCAGCATAGCACTTTTCTTGCTTTGCTTCAGCAGATACGAAAACATATGCAATGCAGCATCTTATGTGGATAATTAACACACTCTCCTCCTACTGGAATTCTCTCCATTCTTGCAATTGGCTGTAGCATTCTTGAGTAAAACACGCAACTATTTCGGAGCTAAGTCTTAACACTCCACAGTAATGTAAATGCTAAATTATCCCCATGGCAGGCTTCTTCATGAAATTTTGGGGTTGTTTTGGTTGTGCTTTTTTTTGGTTTTTAAACACCTTTTGGTATCACTTTCTGTGTTAATGGGAAGGAAAAAAAAAAGGAGACTGAAACCCTTTACTATAGCTTCCAAATAGTTGTACAGTTCTGGTTTTCATCTTAAACAGCTAGACTAGTTTGAGCCCTGGGTATACTGCAGTACTCCTATACATTGGGGCAGGAAAAAAAAATAGGGCCAGCTGATTGTGGAGGTTGGATTTTGAGAACCCCCTTCTCTGTTACAGCAGTTTATACTTCAACAGATATTACTGGCTTCACTCTCAACTTCCAGGGTAAATACAGAGTATCACGACTATACCAATTAATATCCTCTAATGAATAGCTGCTGTTTGTAATGTATAGCTCTGATAAGCTGCTTCAACAAAAAAGTCTTGTAAATCATCTGCCCCCTCTCCTGTTCATGCCACTGTTCCCCCCTCCCAGTTTCTCCAGCTAGAGTTTGAGGGGTCACACTGTAAGTAAGCACCCGGTGGGATGGGAGCCTGGGTAACTCCCAGCATGTGACCTCTTACCTGGAAGACCAGGATGGTAGCCAGGGCAATAGCAGGAGGTTCTCTTTCCACTTTTCACTGTCCCAAGACCAGAAAAGCATCAGAACACCAAAAAGATTTTAGACTGAGGGACTAGAGAAAGCTGCAATAGGATCATGCGAGTGTACGTTCACTTCCTTACCGCCCTTCTGATCCGCTCTCGCTGGAGGTGTAGATCTGCTCCACTGAGGATTTCATGCTGCAGGGGGGTTGCAATACAAGCTGATGATACACGTTACTAGTGCACTCTTTTCCTACTTTGCTCACAACATGTTGTATCCTCTCTCCCAGCAAACCTCTCCCCGCCCTGGGGTGCACAGTTCCTTACCCACCAGTGGGGGGAAAGGTTCTGCTCCCCCAGCCCACAGCACTGCTCACACGGAGCGGCTTTGCTGGCAAAGACGACAAAAAGGGGTACTGCAGGTATCATGGCACTGCAGAGGGAGTGGTGCCTCATACTCAGGACTCACTGCAGGTTACCTTCATAAAGGCAGAGCTCTCCTAAACCACCCTGCTTCCATGTTGGGCTGGAACTTAGGTACCCTCCTCCAGTGCTGTGAACTCCTGTATGTTAACGCATGCCAAATGGTCATGAAAAGCTAAGAACTGATGGTCACTTCCAGATTATATCAGTAAAGAAAGGACAAAATGGTAGAAGATGAACATAACTGTGCAAGGACCACACAACTCTAATCTGAAAGTTCAGTTTTATGCATCCAAGCCCCATTATTTCAGTGGGAGCAGAAAGTAATTAGCAGGATTGGGCCCTTGTAGCACTGTTGGCAGCAACTTGCCAAGAGAAATGTTTGATGTAAAGAATGCAGCAAAGTGACTGCAGTCCAAGCCTTTGAAGATCATATTACGATGGCAAAGACAATGTCCATTTACATACATATCTTCTCTCCCTGTAAACACAGGCAAGTAACTTTGAGGCCAGAAACAGAATTCAAGGGAGAAATAGAGCCATTTCAGTGAAAGTTAGTAGAAAAGGTAGGATTAAACACTGGGGAAATAGAAGTTAAAAATAAACATAAATTACCAGAGCTCAGAAGAAAAGGGAAAACACCATAAATGCAGTTAAAAGTGTTTTCTCTAAGAAAGAGGAAAACAAGCAAGTACATGGTTTTCCTTCACCTAAAAGAGAGAAGAAAAGGCACAGTCCCCTTACAGAAAGGAGTAAGAATTCTTCGCCCACTCAGAAAGCCAACAGGAAGCTGTGTAGCTGCATTGGTGCATCATCTAAATTAGGCTGCTGCGTACAAACTGGGGTACCGATGCATGGACCACACGGGAGCAGCTTAAGCCATTACCAGGTTACAATAGCTCTTGGCTATTAAGATAAAGTTGTTCACTACGTTAGTATGATTGTCTGAGAAACGGTAGCACTGCCAGAGCTGATTCACAAGTCTTGGAGCCATGTGTGCTGGATGGACAGGGACAGCCTTCAGAGGCTAGGCTATACAGGAAGACACACCAGCTAGACCCACAACCCAGCATCCACCCAGCCTTTAAGCTCAGATTAAACACCATGCTGACACAACTATAGGTAGAACTCTTGGATTGAAACCAACCAAAACCACATAGACAAAAGCTAATTAGTTGTAAGAGGACAAGAACAAGTCTTCTGTTCAAAAACAGGAAAAAATAGGTTTATACATTTTAGGAGCCTTTAGGCTCCTCAATTTTTCTACTCTTTCCATAGTCACTTGGCATTATCTTTGTGTCTGCAAGAGGATTAAACATAGTATTTATTTTAAAACACAATGACTATTTAAAAATGCTGTTGTTATGAGAAGATGACAAGGCCATAATTCTCCCCTTGGTTTGACAAAACATCCAATGGTATCAGCAACATTTCAACTCAGATTTTCCCAGGGGATTAAAGTTGCCAATACCCAAACTCTAATATACCAGAATCTGAGCTCAGTTGCTGGAGCTCAGCTTATCACAGACCATCACAAATATTGCTCCAGTTCTTCAAAGTAAAGGGTGCCTTGCTAACCAGCCCTAGGTAAGCCAGCCAAGGCAAACTCATGAAGGAGATGCATGACTTGTCCATGGTACAGATCTGCACACCGGCATGCTTGAGTGCATCCTCTCCTCTGCTCCAGAGGTAATGTAATGATATGTCCCATTCCCTTTGGCTTCATCTAACAGTAATTGTTTAGCCAAGAAAATAGGAAACTTTATTAAACATCAAGATATCCCTGGTAAAAACCAGTCTGTAGAGCTGCCCATGTGAGGACACCCAGCTGAACCTCATCCTCTCAGCACAGCCCCAGAGGGCAGACAGCACCACTGTAACAATACGGTCAAGGAGACACCAGAAGCCATCCTGACCACCCTTTCTGTGCAATACCTGAGATGTACAGTGGGAAAGGTTAGTGCAGAAACAGTAACGCGGGTTTAACTTTGTTTGCAGCTGTGTAAAATCTGGCCTTCAACTTCATTAATGGCATTGCACTGATGTTTTTTGCATAAAATTCCTGAGCAGCATTCACTGCAGCAGTAGCGCCTTTTCTGTTACTCCTCATCTCTAAAACTGGAATAATCTCTTCAGTGCCCAGCTTTAATTCTATCTTTGCTGCTCCAGGGACTGATCAAAACTGAGCCAGACGTGTCTGTCAGCACAATATCCAATAATGAAAAACATTAGCTATTAATCATTTAGCAACACCTAGCAGCAACTGCTTGTTGCTAAGCTTAAGAATGATTTTCCTGTAAAAAAGAAAGAGTAACAGTAACTGGAGGGTAGAGCAGGGGACACCTGAACTTGCAGACTGTAACAAATTCAACAAACTTTCTCCTCTTGATCACAAGCCATAAATAAGATCCTTTACACGTAGCTCTCTGTAGGGAACAGAGCACTAGTACAAAGAGATGCTCATGTCACTCCTTTCTCTTGCTCTCAGAACGTGGGTTTTTCACACGAGCACTCTCAAGGTAGGCAGTAGGAAGCACCACAAAGCCACTTTGTTATAAAGGGGTCAACCCTTCGCACTGATCAATGCTGCAGTCAGGCCCGTATGGAGGACGGAAAAACTCACACTCCCTCAGCCTAACCACACAACTTTTTATGGGACTTCATGACTTTCTGTAATCAATATATTTTTTCCTGTCATTCTGATACAGTTTTAGAGACCTAGAAAGCACATCCCAGAAAGAGGAAAAGGTCTAGTATTTCATATTGCTCTGGTTTTTAGATATACCAAAGACTGGAACTTGGGCCTCCCACTTAGAAAAATTAGGGGGGGGGAAAAGGCACAAGAAATAGATTATTTCAGTCCACAATGCCGGAGTGACAGGATTTCCTATCAACACTGCTTGGAGTGAGGATCATCACATTAAAACTTGCCAGATGCTCCCACTTACACTCAAGAGGGACTAATCAAACATGATGTTATCATGCATCAAATTACCATATCAATACAAGATCAAGGTCAAGCACTTACCACCTAAAACTTCAAGCAAGTTCTGCTACACTAGAATTGTGACACATCTACACACCTTTTTTCAAAGGGAAATCAACAGGGAGCAGCCTTCCTTAGACAAAAATATTTGAAGACATTTGTGAAAGGATTCACATGGAATAAACAATGAAAGCTCTAATATCAGGTGCAAGTCTCAAGAGCACCTAACATATGTAGAGCTCTTGCTTCTCATTTTGGGCTACTACAAAGAATCTGTCTTTTTACACTCTTTAGTATGTGACTGTTCATATTGACACTGCACACATACTACTGGGGCACGGGGTTTTGGCACAGAATGTCCCATCGCTTTATCGCACAGACCAGCTGATAAAACTCCTGAGGAATCACATGTTCAGAGTTCAACTGTGCCACTGCAGGAAAGGCATAGGAAGAGTCTAGCATCATCTCACACAGAGCCTGTTTAGGTTACGGTAACATTTGACACCAGTATTCCAGCAGCCTCATCAGCACTTGACCAGATGGCATCAACTGACTTTCCAGATTGCAGGCATCCACTTGATACGCTTGTCAAGGGACAGAGGGAGTTGTCTGACTGTATCACTGACACTAACACACAAGGGAGTTCATGAATAAAGGTAAACTAGGACTAAATTCTTTTGCAAAACACACAGCCTGGTATTTTTATGCCACAAAAATCCACCTTTTCTTGCAGCTTAGTTGATGTAAGAACCATAAATGGCTTTGACAGCATTATCCTTTCACTCAAAGAATTTGCTTACGGGGCCATCATGAGCTTTTGCATTTCATGTAGTTCAAAGGGCTTACAACAAGAGCCAAGAAAAATCTATAGCCAGCTGGCAATGCCTGGGAACATTTGCAGTCTTTGCAGTCAGTTTCCTAGACTTCTCCCCTGCTTACCCCCTCCCAGTGCTCCAGAACTAGAAACACTACTGACATTTTTATTACTATGAAGAGATAAAACCTGAGTTATATTTCAGTATGAAATGGGAAGTGCTGTCTACTGAAGTCTGCTGTCTGAGCATCACCTCTTCTTGCAGATGTTACATAGCCCCAGCAGACTCACCAACCTCTAACTAAAGGCAGTTAACATCTGGTAAGTCTCCAAATACTCCCCAGACTGCTTCTTCCAACCCACACCAGCCAATATCTATTTGCACAGGCTACCATCTGTGATTGTTGTAGCAGGAAGTTTAGTAACATGTCTGACTTGAGACTAGAATTATTTTGGGGGGAAGTGGTGCTTCCAATACCCATTTTAACAGTGAAAACTTGAATTCTAAAGTTGTGGCACTCCTTCTACTACAAGACCTTTTGTGATTACCCTCCATGCAAGCAGACAGGATTTGGGGTTATTATATACCTACAGCTCCCCTCATCTAATTCTAAGGCAAGTTGATGAATTCACTTCTGCTGAATCATCCAAGACGTACAATAAATACTCGAGGACTAAATAAGGAAAAAAGTTATACTCCAGAGACAAAAATTTGAAAAGAGGAGAGAGAAACAGGCCTTAGGGTAAGCCAGCTTCTTCAAAGATACAGCTTGCTCTTTTGTGCAAACATGGAAGCCTTGTCAGTAAGTAGCAGGAAATTAACTACTAATTGCAACAGGGCATATGTGTTTTCCTCCTTCTCTTTGCATTGTCTGCAACAAAAGTAGCAGCCTACGGCTACCTATCCTGCCCTGCTGGACAGAAGTTGTGGCACGACTTAAAAACCTTCACTTTTTCAATGCAAAAGCAATGCAGAACTTGTTTAACCTTTTAGCTCTTCACAAGAGAAGTATCCAATGGGAAGCAACTAGAACCACAGTAAATGAGAAAAGTAAAGGTACAAAGACCCTCAAGCAAGTGGCACTTGCCCTCCACCTACTCTCAGGTAGGAAGATGCAAGTTATTAATTGCTCCTGGTACACAGGCTACTTGGCTAATAGGCTGTTTCCATAATTAGGTGCCTTTTACTCTATTAAGCACTTACTCCGAAGTAACAGAATAGCTTGTGCAGTACAGTGAAGTACTAAATTCATATAAATTGCTCAGAACATTTTCATGTCCAACTCCATGCTGCCCCCTGAGCTGGAAATGATGTTACCTGCTGGAAGTGTTCCTAAACAGAGATACCCAAGTTAAAAACGTAGTGCCTTCAGGATGCTATCATGCAGCCTTTGCATCCCTGTCTTCAGTTATTAGCCATGAGAAAGGTTACCTCAACACCGATACACAGATATAAATACTGCTAACATATGGAGATACAAAAATCCATGATTTCTGAAAGCAAGATCAACACATAAAAAGCTGTAGTTTTTGTCCAGCAAGGCAGTTAAAACGTCTCCCCATTTCATTCTGATAAAGGTGAGAAGCTGCAGGACCTGGTTTTAGAACTGGTATGTAATTTTGCCACTTGAAGAGCACGAAAGTTACGTCAAATTCAAACTACCTCCCCCAACATGTTTCCCAGAAACTCAAACCCCTTTTCCAGATGGTCATTGCTCCTTGTTTCAGAGGTCACACACCACCTGCTATGTAGTCTTCTTCTGGTGTCAGGAACATGTAGGTCTCCAACTGGTGTTCCTGTGTGCAATACTCAGGAGTTCCAGTGCTCTACAGTAATTCTCCACATTCTCCCCAAAAGGTGAGTCTCAACATACTTGAGTTTATTTTTCAATGCCAATTCTTTTTGCAGACTCTGGACTCTTTTTGTCCAGAGCTGTGCTGCAACAGCGCCAAGAACAACCTAAGAGGGCTACTGTTAAAACGCTGGTGACTTAATACTTTTATAGACATAAACGTCACTCATCCAGACAGGAGGGAAGTCCCATGAACCAGTTAATCCCCATCTGTGTTTACGGAATTAAAAAGTTAAATGAAATTACTCTGTTATATGAACAGTTGTTTATTCAGCCATTTTTTGCACTTTACAGCTGGAATTCTGGAAATTCAAACACCACATCTTTGCCTGTGAGTTTCTTGTAGACACCAGAAAACGTTTCCACCTGTGAAGACAAACAATCTTGTTTACACACGCTGTGTAAGGAAGTAAAATCTATGTTAACATACTTTAGGTACTATGCTATTTCCCACTGCGTCTTCACTCTGAAGTCTGGGGCTGACTATTTTCTTTTAGATTAAGGTAGCTGAGCATTTACACAGAATTACATGTTTTCTGGAGAATATTTTGAACCTCTTTGATTTGCAACCATATGAGACCCAGAGAGCTGAGCAGTCCTAAACATAAACCCACAGAAAAAAAAACCTGAGCAAAGTGACAGTGGACTTCAGGCTGCACCAACCACACCTGTTTAAGGTCAAAAGTAAGTGCTTAACTTAAAAACAAAAATCCAACCCCCAAACAAACAAAAAAACCCAACAAAACGTGTCTGTTCCCATGAGGGAACCAATATAGCTACTTTACAACCCCAGGGTTTTGGCTAGGTGAACTAGAGCTTTAGTTCAAAACTGTCTTGCCTCATTTTCAGCATCTTACTCCACATACAAACAGAAGCATCTCCACTGCCACAAGCCAAACATCAGCCTTTTGCTGTACCACATAAGCAGCCACTTTGCTCTGTCAGAATGCCACTCAACCTTGCATCAGAGTAAAGCTTTTTTGCTTACCTTGTGTTCAACATTGTTCTGTTGTGCTTTGTCCAAATGAACTTTTATGAGCCTGCTGCCGTCCAGTTTTACACGGATTCTCTTGCCCACAATTTCACTTGGGAAGACCAGGTCTTCAAGAATGGCATCGTGCACTGCAGTAAGCGTACGGCTGAAATGCCACATTTGTATCATTAAAACACGTCCTCTTGCAAAATTTTCCAGTTTCCCAAGGCTGAAGCCTTCCACAGCATGCTTTAGCTGAAAATTCAGTGGTGTTTTGGTTTGGGTTTTTTTTAAATGCTGCAGTGTGACAATACCACACTTTTTCACAGGTCATGCAAAAATAAAAGCTAAGTTCTACACTGAGTGCAGAATGACTACATGAGGGGAAAAAGTCAGTAGCCAGGTTTCTGACCTTTTAGATGACACGTTGCTTTGCAGTAACAGCCCTGAAACGTTCTTTTATTTCTACATGTTATTTAAATCAGAAACAAGTTGTCCCATCTGTAATTTTGCCAGACACTCACTGGACAAGTTCAAGCATGCAAGTATCTTCAACTACACAGAATACATTCAGAGGATTCCCAGTTCTAAAAACACTGGTTTCTTCATCTGCCTTAACCCAAGCAGCTTAAAACACCAATGTATTACAGGAAAAGTCTATCTGTAAGTTTAGTCCATGCTTAGAAGACTGTTTCGTAGCTACATTTATGTTCGTGAACTGTTCGGAAGTGAACCAAAATGAGAAAAATTAATCCAGGTTATTTTGTGTATGAGTCTAGACGACCAGTAAGATTTCCAGTTTCTGTATCTGCAGTTTCAAGGCAGTATCACTAGCAACTAAGACCTCTGTCTACAGCAGCATTTCAAACTTTCAAAGAGTGGGATAGCTAAGGGAGACAAACGTCAGTCACATTTCTCTGCTCCACAATATTCATCAGTTTCACAACACTACTAGTCTGACCTAGTCTCAGGTTGAGAAAGGGACAGTCCTGCACACACTTCTTCCCTCCTGCAGGCAGCATGCTTATCACATACACAGGTGCCAAGTTCTCTAGCTACTGTGCAACACTAGTTTTAATAACACAGACAGAGTCCTCCAAAGGCAGGACTGCAGCTAGACACGTACTCTAAAACTGCACTTTTAAAATCCATGCCTGGACATTTCAAAATATGGTAACAATTATCAGACAGGTGTAACACTGGGGCTGGGAGAAGTTACAGGAACATGCCACACGTCAAAGAAGACAAACTTTTAAGACATGGACTACATAATGGTATAGTAAGATAGAGAACAGTACAGAAGAGGCACTGACATCCACATAGACATAGTAGTGTTGTATGTCTGGCAACAAAGAGACTAGATGAGAGCAAGGAGGGGCCATTTAACACAAATGACTATACTACTGCTGTTAAATTCATACCCACAGGGACTACTCATACCCATACCCCTCCTCAGCCACTCTCTCCCTCATTGCATCCTTTCAGAGTGCCAGCCCTGCCTTCTGTACAGTGCAAAGTGTGATGTGGCTGTGGCTCGTCCTACAGCTTAAAAAAATAATTCTTTTCAGCACATCATGGTAACAGAGACAGCAGGTTGAGGTTTCTTAAGCCAGCACTGCTGGCTAAAAATTGGCTACAGCTGTAGCTGGAAATACAGATAAAGTTCCAAGAAACGCAGTACAGTGCACAAAGACAAGGTTTTTACTACACCCTTTGGCAGTCAAATTGCAGATGCTATTTCAAGCAGTCACTTGAATGATTTCTCAAAAAGTCACCTGAACATTACTTGACTAACCTACCAAGTTACAGAAGAAGGCTGTCATATTGAATCAATATTATTTACTCACCTCCTGGGACGCTTTTGCTTGTTTTTTGTGCGGCTTTTTCTTGTTGGCTTGGGCAGAATCCTTCTCTGTTTAGGGGAAAAAAAAAAAAAAAAAGGGCATTTCTCAGCATACAGTGTTTACATTCAAACACCCCCCCAAAAAAACCCCACAACACATGCATTTTTTTTTTCCACTAGAAACAGATGCATGAAACACCAAAAAGGGAGACTTAAGTATGCCCAAAGCTACAGTAGCATTGCAACCTGGTATTACTTGTAAAAGCTGAAGTACTGGTATTGCTTTCTCATCTACTGATCCTGTATTCTGTGCACTGAAATAAGAGATTTTTATTTTGTCCCCCCCCCATGAATACAAACAGGGTAGTTTATTGTGTCCTATTAACAATCTGAACACACATCTTTGGGAACAGAAATCTCAAAGAATTTTACAATTTGTTAGATTGAGCCTCTGGTGCAAAGCAGAGTAATAAGCCACCTCAGTCCCACAGACAGCTAGGTGACATCTGAGATTGAAATCCTAGTTTGAACAATGAGCTGTATTACACAATCCAGATCAAACCCTGGTTTAAATGTAACCTGTCTCAAAAGCAGCATCTAAAAGTATTTATACCAGCTTGTACCAGTACAACTTATTTTCTACTTCCCTATCTGCAAGGGTAGATGTTTTAAAACACTGAGTTTTCGATGAAGTTGTAGCCACCTGCAGTCTTTTCTACCAAGACAGCACAAATTCTCCATGACTGTATTCATTATGTGGTTACTGTAATCCAAACGGGGTCACGTCGCGTTCAAAAGCAACACTTCACCTACCGCAGAGGAATCTCACACATTCTCTACTAAAATATGGATTATTAAACTGATAGGGAATTCTCAAGCACTTAAACTAATGAACTAGAGGCAATTCATTAAAAGAAGTCTTCTTGGCCAAAAAGATTCAGGGTAAGGTGCTCTGGCTCTTAAAATTACGTTACAAAGAATTCTCACTAAAAAGAGCTTCAGTCTAACAACAGACCAGCCTATAGACAGATCTCCAGAGCCTGTCCACCACTTAGCACTGCCCAGAGAGCCCCCTATCTATCACCTTTTCATGGATTAGCTCCTTCCATAAATTCAGAACTTAAGTTAGGCTTCTTCTTCCTCTCCTATTAACTTGAATTTTAAATGCTTAGATTACATAAGTGTAGTAAACTCCTATTAATATTTGCTCCCTTTTAATTTCAAGCTTTGCTTCTCAAGCTTCTGAAGGAGTAAGAGGGGCCAGAACAAGAAAGTTATATTCCCCTCCAAAACGATTCACATCTCACCAAGTTTACATAGCTTTGGCTGCTAGCTGAAACAGTTCTAGCTTACAACCACAGAAGGACATTCATTACATTTCCTGTTGGTACAAAAATATGCATTATATCATTATCATAAATATACAAGACGAGTGGATCAGCACTGGAACAGAGGTTGTGGAATCCTCATCCTTGGATGTTTTCAAGACTCAGCTAGACAAAACCATGGCTGACTTGATCTAATGTTGGCAACAGTCCCGCTTCACGTGCAAGGCTGGACTACATGACCTCCAGGGATCCCTTCAAATCAACATTTTTATGGTTCCAAGAGTTTTACCTGAGCAATGAACACCACATGCTTTCCACTGAATTTCTTCTCCAGCTCACGAACTAGCCGCACCTGAATCTTCTGGAAGGATTTCAGCTGAGGAACTGGTACAAAGATAATGATGGCTTTTCTGCCACCACCCACTTCAATTTCCTGAAACAGAAGTAGAAAGTAAACATTATCTAGTGGTTGAGAAGCAATGCTTGGTTTGATTGTGACTCCTCTTAACACAGGTATTTGATAGTTCTGCTTACAAGTCTGGGGGGAAAAAAAAAGAGCATCAGAGAGCAGTACCTGTTTGAATGCATTTAACAGCAAGCACTGAACAGAAAAACCTCTTTCAGATAACTTGTTTTGCTGTAAAAGAAATGACTGGGCAATAAATCCCATCACTCCTTTCACAGTTACAGCCTCTGAATAGCAAAGCTCATTCATTCTGCAGGATGGGACTCAGATGCTAGAATCCCAACTATACTGAACGCTTATCATCACATCTGCAGTGGTACTTACATGCTGATACAAAGTTTAAAAAAATATCTGCCTCTAAAGCAGATTCTAGACAAAGTTTACAGTAATAAATGTCTTATTTTGAGCTACTACTTCATGGAAATTCATCTTCTGTCCACCAACTGCCAAGGCCTGCATTGCTACTCAAACAGAACATTTCCTTCCTCTCCAAATGCCAATAGGTTTACATCACATCAACATGGATTACTCTTCCCCAGTTTGCTTCTCCAACAGTTGATCAAAACCCAAGAAGGCACTTCTCCCATGAACCTATCTCCAGGAACGAGATCCTCATTCTCCAACAGAACAGAAAGCTGAATTGTTTTTCACCAGCTACATTCCCACATGAGCTAACTCAGACCCCTACAGGAGATTTCTCACAAATAAAACCAAGTAGCTAAGTAAACAACAAAGGCATTTTTAAAAACTCCTCATTGAGGACAGTACACATTGCTGTGCTTCAGCAGCAAAGCAGCTCTGCAGGCCCCTCATCTCCTATACCAAGCAGACTTCTGCATTCTTAGATTCCTTAACTTAACTCTCTAAGCACTGACACAACTGTCTGTGTCTGTATTGGTGGGCCTGGACAAGAACCAAAAAGCAACCCCCTTAAGATTTTGGGTGCAGCAACCAACTTCAGCAACCAGTCTCTAAGGCTGAGAAATTCCAACACTAGTTTTCTGGCACCTGTTCCACTAATTTTACTTTTCTACCTTAATGTTTCAGTCACCTTTATAAACTACAACTACAATTCACAAACAGGCTAACCTACGTGATCAAGTCAGTCTACTACCTTGATCCACCTCCTATCTATTACTTGGTATGTAAAAGAGGATTTGCAACAAATTGATTTTACAAAAGGTAGTGTAGTTGACATTCCTGACACAGATTCTGCAATACCTACATTGCCAACCTACATGCACAAACAAAAAATCAGTTTCAAACCTCAAGCTCAGTTTGCAGAGAGAGAAAGTAGAACTTCTATTTTTAAACACAATTAAAACATCAAACTGCTATCTGAGTTTTTACAATGACTTTTCAGACGAGTTCCTAGGAAAAAAAACTTATTACAAAATCATAAGCGTTAATAGCAAATACCAGAAGACAAACCACAACAGCATACAGGAAAACAATCACAGGCCTTAAGAAAGGGCTAAAGACACCATTCACCTAGTATGTAAACATCAGCAAAAAAACAAAAACACACAGAGCAGGTCACCACGCTCTTCTCTGCAGAGAAGGTCAGCCTACCTTAGCTGCTGTGATGTTCAACTCCCGCAGCTGAGCCTTTAAGTCAGAGTTCATTTCCAACTCCAGCAGAGCCTAGAAAAGTGAAGTTGCAGAAGAATCCTTCATATACAGTTCAATTAATTAGAAGCCTTGAGACCAAAGCCTGTCCACAGTGCCAGAGAGCAACTATACACTTTTTACCACAGTCAATATCAAAGACTTAATTTCCTGTAAGTCACACTGAAAAAGCAAAAAGTTTAACTGGTGGGAACAGAGGCTGACTGCCCCAGTTCCTACGTAAAACTAGGAGAGGGTACCCGTTCAGACAGCATCACCCTCAAAGCTTAAGCTCCAGACAGCTACCATAACACTGTCTCCGTAACGTGCAGTCAGTCACCAACCAGCAGAAGAAAAAGACACGTACCTGGGATATACCAGACTCGAACTCATCTGGCTTCTCGCCATTAGGCTTCACAATCTTTGCGCTAGAGCTGAACATGGCCTTTCTGCAACGCAAAAGAACATCTCAGGTGTCACCAGGAACGCGTCTCCTGCTACAAGCACAGCCCCGCTTCTGGGCCACACGCGTCAACGCCAAGGCAGAGGGAGCCCCACGGGCCACGCAAGCCCCCGCACGCCGCTCCAGGAGATGGAACCTGGAGCACAACCCGGGAAACCCGTCCTGGGGAGCGGGGTCCTGCCCAGCTCGGCGTCCCCCGTGCGAGGCCGCGGGAGCACCGGGGCGGCTGCC
>NW_010330855.1:0-15082 GCF_000700745.2 Antrostomus carolinensis
TTCCAGCCACTACAATTCTGTGATTCTGTGAACCAAGTGAGAATTTCCCTGTGTGATTTGCAGGATGATCTGAAACAACTTCCAGTTATTGCTGAAATGAGTTTCTCTTTCTATTTATCTCATCACTTCCATGTCTATTTATGTCTCACACTCTCTCTTTCCTGTGTTATTGTGTCTCTCTCTTCTCTACCTGCATAGATATTTTTGGATAAAAGTAATCTTTTACTCCATTCTTTTCAGGGCTTCCCTGCCTACAGTTTTCTCACCATGTTAAAATTATGATGAAACCATAACATTGACATGAAGATTTCCCCCAGACCTATTAGAAACTTCCTCGTTCCTTCACTCAGAACATTCTTCTTGTGTAACCTGGTTACACCTTTCTCTTGTCCACATTTTCTTTTTTCTTGGAAAGATTTAAGACACATTTTCCATTTAGAGGAATTGTAAGGTGTTTTATTTCGGAAGACAGCATCTTGCCATAGTTGCCCTCCTCACCTGCCTATGCTCAGCTGATGTCAAATATTTTCTCCAAACGAAACACATTACTGAAGGTTTCCATGCAGAGTTTTTCATACAAGAGTCAGGGGACGTGTCCAGAAACCGGGTAAGGGTGTGAGGAGAGGCTGAAGTAGCTTGGTTTGTTGAGCCTGGAGAAGAGGAGACTGAGAGGAGATCTCCTGGGGGTCTAGAACTTCCTCCCAAGGGGCAGAGGAGGGGCAGGCACTGATCTCTTCTCTGTGGCCACCAATGAATGCCAGGAGCAGAGGAAATGGCAGGAAGATGTGGCAGGGGAGGGTGAGGTTGGCCACTAGGAAAAGGTTCTTGAGGCAGAGGGTGGTGGAGCACTGGAAGTAAATGCCTTTATTTGAATAAATAACAAAAGCCATAGCAGGGAAGTCCACTGACGGCAGTGGGAGACCATAGAGGCTGGGCAGGACAGCACACCATAAAAATTATCATTTTATAAATGAGGCTGACACCTCTGTATTGAAAAAATAATCAAGACACAAAGTATGATTTTAGCCTTAAATTCCCTAAGACAAGGACTGTATCAGGCAGCAGCTAATACAATAGAGACCAATTCCTGCTTGGGATTTTTAGACTAGCAGCAGCAGAAATTGCAAGTAAGAATAATCAGGAGTGCAATTAGCTGCATTAGTGCAGTGAGGATCAGAATTCTGCTCCAGACCTTTGTGTACAAGCAGCCTGGCAGCAGCCGGCACAGGCTGTGCGGAAACCCTGGGAGGTTGCAGGACAGCAGGGATGGGGCAGCTCGTACCCCCAGTACACAGAGGCAGAGGAAAGGTTCCTTGTTAGACACTTCCCACAGCACTCCAGAAAACCTCTCGAGGTCTGACCCAGGCTGACAGCCCAGGGGAGAAGCACTGAGGGAGGCAGGAGCATCCTCCCAGCTGGGAGAGGGTAAATTCTATATATTTCCCATAAATTCTAGAAATCACATACATATGCACCTGGCTGCCTGACAGTAAGGCCCCATTAATTGCTTAGATATTCCCCAAACAGATGATTCAGATCCAGTTTATACTTTTCCTACACATCACTTGACCCCGTGGCAGTAAATACGTAAAATAAATAAAAAGCAAAATATAAGGAGAGAGAACAAGCCAGTGTCTTCTCCAAGGAAGGGCATAGACCATCGTGCTGCCTGAGGCACTGACCATAAAGATTATTTAAATAAATCTTCCAGTTACTCAGCATATAATGAGGAAAACCTGATTTTTGTGAGGAGATGGCTCCAAGGTTGGCCGACTTCTCCAAAGCTTTTCTGGAAAAACAAAACACCTCCATGATCAAATCTCTGTTTTGCTGCCAAATTTTATTTGTTTCTCCTCCTGAAAGGATCCTTTGAACCGCAGCTCGGCAGGAAGCGAGGAGAAAGGCACCACACTGACATCTAAAGACACCGATATAGGTACGGCAGGGTACGGAAAACCCTGAATGAAACCAACCTGCGCATCAGCCTGGGCACCGAGAGCACATCCCTTCCTGCCCCACCAGTGTCCAGCAGTGGGGTGCCCCAGCATTGTAGTGTTCCATCAGTGGGTTATCCCAGCAGTGGTTTACCCCAGCACTGGGTATCCCAGCAGTGGGGTATCCCAGCAGTGGGGTATCCCAGCAGGGGGTTATCCCATCGGTGAGGTATCCCAGCAGTGGGGTATCTCAGCAGTGAATTATCCCAGCAGTGGGGTATCCACATGTGCTCTGCTCTCCCTGGAGACAGACCCACTCTCCAGGGTGCCCAAGGCTGGTGGTCCTGGGCCATCAGAAGAGCCTGGCACCACAGCCCCAGAGGGAGGTCAGCACTGTGGGTTCCCCGATCACCCCGAGACCAGGAGCTGTGGGGAAGCTGCGGGAGGGATGGCTCACTCTCAGAATTTTATCAGAGAAGGGGCTTTAGCTGTCAGACTTCACCTCGGGCTCCTCTGAAAGCTCAGACAGAACCTGGCTGTTCTCTGCCCAAACCTGACAGGCAAACGCAAACCCAAAGCAAAAAATGGCCCAAATTTGCAAGAGTTTGAGGGAAAGTTCTTATAAACAACCCTAGACCCCAGCACTTGGAGTACGACATCCTGCGGGAGCTGCTGAGGCAGCTGGATCCTGCATGAAGATTATTTTATGATAATGGCAGGAGGTCAGGGAGCTTAGTGCAACCCACAGCTCTGGCTGAGCTCTGATAATTCCAGGAGCAGAGCTCACAACATCCTCTCCTGGCCCCCTGGAAGGCTGAGCAGTGAAGAACCGATGTCAGGTATGACATGAGCAGCAGCAGAGACACTGGCGATGCCAGGGGCTGCCGCACACCCGGGACTCTCGGCTCGTCCTTCCCTCTCCTGTCTCCAGGGCAGGGCGACAAGCTGCAGAAGGGACATATGGAATGTCAACCCCTGGGCATCACTCATTTGTGTAGTCTGTTATTAGTAGTAGTAGTAGTAGTATTTTATTTCATTATTTAAATTGTTTTTATCTCAACCCATGAATCTTCTTCCTCTTACCCTGCCAGTTCTATTCCCTACTCCCTGGTGGAGGGGGAGTGAGAGAGCGACTGTGTTTGGCTGCAGCCAAAGGAGTGAAACCACCACAAAATGGAACAAAAAGGAGCGCAGATTTAAAAGAACGAAAAGGAGGGTCTGGGTTGAGCAGAAGTGGGGGGTGTTACTTCCTCTGCCACTGAAATAGAAACAGTCAGTGTTACTATAAATACATTTTTGAAGTGACCATTTTCTGCTGCACCTTGGGCACCAATTCTGGCATTAGATAGACAATCTCTTATCACCATATTGCTCATAAAATCATTTTGATAATTACTTTCACGCTTGATCACACCCTCCTATCATTAACAACATTGACCCTGTGCAAATACAGCAGACATCAAATGCCGGAGATTATTTAAGGGCTGGGCACATCACTTCCAAGCTGAACTGCCACTTACCTATTGGGGCACGTTTTTCTGGGGGAAAAAGAAAAAAAGCCTATACTTTTTTGTTTCCTGAACATAAAAAAGAATTACAACATTGAGAAAGAGAAGATGAACTGTAAAATGTTGTTTGCTTCGTCTGTCCTTTTTTCCCTTCCTCAGGTCACTAACACTTCTCACGGCATATTGTGCGCCTCATACTGTACAGATGTGCCATGAAGGGGCTATCCACATGTACCCCAGCTCTGGAGCTCTGTCCCCCCTGGACCCTGGCTGTGACATCCAGCTGTGAGTGCCCCAGGACCCGCCAGACACACACAAATTTCACAAAAATTTTGCACTTATTAAAGAAGACCTCTCATCCACCCGCAGCGGGTAATTCCTGCCACACTCATGTGTTTGGCTTTGGGTACTTGCTGTGAGCTGCAGCTTCAGGCTCCTGACAAAGGGTTTCTGCAAAGTCCCTTAATCTTTACACAGAGGTCCCAGTGCAGCTCCTGTAAGACCCACTCAAGGCAGAATTGCACTGGAGGAGGAAGCCCTCCATAGAAACAACGGCAACCTGTAAAAATGAAGAATGATGTGACAGAAGTAGCAGCAAAAATTTTATGACACCCAGTCAGTATGGGCCCAGGGGAGTTTATAGAATAAGGTTGATAAAAACAGGATGGGAAAGAAGCAGTGGAAGGGAAGACGGGGAGAAATCAGCCTTTGTTTATTTCTTTCTTTTTGTTCAGTGCCTCATTCACTGCTGAGCTGCTAAACAGAGACCCAAAGATGCCAAACCCCCGCAGTGCCCATCCGGTGATGGCCACGTGGGGACAGGGCGAGTGCCGGACGCGGAGGCACATCCGTCCATCTTCTAAAGTCAGCTGGTGAAACCAACCCCACCGAAGTGCTCACATTTCCCAGGTCCTCAGAAGATTGTCTTTGCAACCGCTGTTCGTATCAAATGTGGTTCTTACCAGTACTGGCTTTCTCTTGGCAGTTTCCGATGCCTAGTGAGCTCGCTAACAATGTTCTCACGGCATCTTTTTGCTCAGAAAATGTTTAAATGATCTGGTTGTAAAACCCACGGTGCTTACCGTGAGTTCATGGTTATTGCTGCTTTTTCTAAACGCGTTGTCAAGGCTCCTGAGACCGCCTGCTTTCAAGGTTACCACAAATTAAAAGTTATTTTGGGTTACTCTTCAAAAGCCCGACTACAATTGTGTTGTATACAGTAAATCAACCTTTGAAACGTATTTACACAGCAGACAACATGGGGACAAATGTTGAAGCGCCACAGCCTGGAGCACGTCCACGTCCTCCCAGACAGGTCCACCTCGGCCAGCAGCTGCTGTTCCAACCCCAGGTGGGTGCACTGCAGTGGGGCTGGCTAAAGAACAAGGATGAAACTGCAGATATCGGGAAAGACTCCTCCACCCCAAGGGCAGTCAGGCATTGGAACAGGCTCCCCAGGGAGGTGATGGAGTCACCTTCCCTGGTGGGATTGAACAGACGGGCAGACGAGGTGCTCAGGGACATGGGTTAGAGGTGGGATTGGCAGTGTTGGGTTTATGGTTGGACTCGATGAGCTTAAAGGTCTTTTCCAACACTACAATTCAGTGATTCTATGAAAGTAAGAGATTTCCTATCAGACTTTTCCAGAAACTCATTTTTTTTTACTTAATACACACAAGTTTCCAAGAACTGAAGGAGGAAATACATCCCACTCACGCCAAAATAAAAATGAAGATGACTCTCAAATGCTAACATCTCAGGTTAAAAAAAAATTACCCTTTGGGCAAAGTGTTGTATCAGCTTGCTATGGAGAAGGCATTGATCCAAATTTATTCCACGTGTGCTGGCTCCTGCCCTTTTTCCTTCTACCACCTCTCCTTGTCTCACGTGCTCGCTGTGCTCAGCCAGAGAGGTCTTCAGGTGCGTTCATGCCACGTCTGCGTGAGTTAACGAAGGAGCAACTGAAGGAAAACAGAGAACTGAAAGGGGTGAGGTCACTGAAAGTGACCTCTTCCTCTGACTCCTCAGTCAGCAGTTGGAGCACCGCAGATGTCAGCAGAGCTCGGGGCAGCTCTCCCTGGGGACCCAGCAGTCCATCACCTCTGCACACCGGCCAGGCGTGGACAGGCTGCGGGAAGTTGCATCTCAGGTGATGAGGAACCTGGTTGGCTTCACAGGGGTGTTCAGTGCTGGTCTGGTCACCTGAGGATCTTTCTCCAGGTCTCCAGGCACTGCTGGAGTGTGGCTTTGCCTGCCAGCCCCTCCCCACCCCAATGTCACAAACACCTTAGGACAGGAGAAACATCCCCGGGTGCGGATGTTCGGGTAGATGAGTCACACACCAAGTAGGACCCACGGCGCCTCCTCTTCCTCTCACTGAGATTCCTGTGGGTATTTTGCCCTTTCCCTGTCATTACAGAGAACAGGCGGAGCGCTGCGCTTGGCATTGCCTGAGGAAAGCGCTCCCCAGACAGAGGAGCTGGGGAACCATTGAAACAGCATCTTTGAGAGTGAACCAGCATCTTCTGCCACGGAAGAATCTCTTCCGCTCATTTTAAGTCTCATAACATGATCGACAGTCAAACACTTCCTCAGCTCCAGCTCTCGTGTGTGTGTAACTTGCAGTCATGCTCACAGTGTGTGGGGGCACAGGGCAGCATCGACAAGAACTGAAATATCTTTCTGACTCTCCTGAAATATTTGCCCACTTCCTGCTTGTTTCCTCTTCTTAATCTTGCTGAATTGTACATTTCACCTTTAAAATGATGCAAATGTGGCTAAAGGAAAATCTGTACAAGGCAGTGAAAAAATTTTATCAAGATGACATGAAAACAACTAACCAGGTGCCAAAACTCCTGCTCCTGTAAGGTAGGACCCCAGGACCTGCCGGCATCTCAGTAATGAATCTGCAATGTTAGGCAACAGTATCTCCCTCAAACTCCCCTTTCTTTTCTAATCCTGCTTTTATTTATTTCAGTGCTCTGCTGAGCAGCCCTGAGCAGCCCAAACATCCCAATCCAAATCTACTGTGCTGCCCTACTTTTGAGCTTTGGTTTGAAAATCAACTTTAATGACCCTTGCACGGGCTTCCAAAGTTGGGTGGATGATCTACAGCCGTCCTGGAGCGGGGCTCAGCACCGGGCTGCGGCCAGAAAAACCTCCCTTGGCTGCAGCTCCACATCAGCATCTTACTGACCAGCTCTGGACCTTGTTAATGTGCTGGGCTAATTACTCAGCTGATGCACTGGTGTCACCGAGGGTCTTTCCATCAGTTTTAATGGGCTTTGGGTCAGACCCTTCCGCAGGAGTCGTTAGCGAATGACCAATCACAAGCACACCTTCTAGTGACATGTTCAATATTCCCCGCCGTATGCAGATGTCCTCAGCTGTTCGTGGCCATCAGCAGCCATCCCTCACAGCACGGTGCGTGCAGAGTCTCACCAGAGACAAATCCAGTGGGAGAGCCGCGTGTTCCCTGGGAGCAGCGCTGCAGCAGCCGCTCCAGCCCAGCCAGACACGCTGCTGATGGAAACGGCTTTGTACTGAGAGGGAACCTCGGGAGGCTGTGGGGGTTGTGCTTGGCTGCTTGACTCGTAGGGTGAGAGAAGAACCATTCAATATTGGAAATAAAATCCAATTTAAAATAATACTGATATTAAAATAATAATTATAATAACAATGTTAATAAAATATGCAAATGAGTGACACCAGTGTCATTGCTCACCACCCGCCAACCAAGCCTGGCTCATTCCCAGATAAGGACCCCGGAGGAGCGACAATCCCGAACCGAAACCGCAATCCCGGGAGAGCCAGAGCCCGAGCCAAAGCCAGAGAGAGCAAGAGAGGAAGAGCCCCTCATGAATCTCCTGCCCATGAGGGACAGGAGATGGAACAGCCCCTTGGCAGAGCCCAATGCCCATGGAGCTGAGTCAGTGCAATATTCTTTGTGCCCCCCCAGATCTTGCACTGGCCAACCAGCAAAACACAATATCCTTCAACTTCCAGTGACAACTGCAAACATCGGTGTGTGATCAACGTTCTTCTCCCTACGAAATCCCAGCTGAACCCAAACCCCAGCGCTGTTCCAGCTGCTGAACAGAACCAGCTCTGGCCCAGCTCACACAGGGACAGATGCGTTCAAAGACATCCCAGGTTCCGATGAACCAGTGGACGACCCCAGAACAGCTGGTGACAGCTCAGCTGCTCTCACACAGGTTTTATGGCTTTAGATGAGAAATCAGAGCTGTCGATGGGTGAAGTTCCCAAGGTGACAACACTCTATCTAGACGAGGTTAGGTCTGTGTGAGAGGCTTTGCGCAGCGGTGTAGGAGCATGGAGCTGGAGCTGCCAAGCTGAAAGGACAGCGTGGTGTAACGGCACCGTGGGGACAAACCTGGCCTCACCCAGCTGGCACTAAAGCCAGTCCTTGGGCTGTCCCAGCCCTGCCTGGGGAGGGAGAACCCTGCAGAGCAGAGGCAGCAGTGCTGGCTAAGAGAGAAACCCCAGGTCTCCTCTCTGCTCAGACCACGAGACGTCAATCTGGAGCCAAAACACCAAAACCAGAGACGGATTTTTCTCTTCTTGTGCTCCTTTTTGTCCATGTATGTAACTGACTTTAATTAAGCTCTAAACCATGAAACCTAAATGTCTCTGGGATCAAATGACAGAGAATTTATCAGGAGATAAATTCCTGCAGCATAATACATAAATATGACTTCACAAATGAAAAAGTCTTAGATTGTTTTTCTTTTCCCTAGATCATTATTTTAAACTTTTTGCCTGCTCGCCCTTTTGCTTCTCCTTCAGCAAGACTTCACCAGCAACAGATAAACAGCACCCAAGAGAGAGCTGAAGTCAAAGTTTCAGAGGAAGCCAGGCTGCAGAACGTATAAATATTGTATCAGTCCATTTCGGTAAAAGGCCTTCCCAGCTGCAGAGACGGGGGAACGCAGACAGCACCGCGCCGAGCTGGATCAGTGCTGGGGTTTGGCAAGGAAACAAACCACATTTAACCCAGGAAAGCCAGAGACTCTGGGGTTCTCCTGGCTCTCCCAGCCTCATGTGGATCTGCACCTCGGTGGTGACAGCAGCAGTGTCCCTCCAAAGGGTTCCTCTTCTTCATCCCAGTGATATATGCAGCCTGGACCAGAGCCATCGTTTCATTTGAACCATGGCAGGGCTGTTCCTGGAGAAGCAGGGCAGAGCACTGTGCTGTTACCAGATCATAGAATCATAGAATCATAGAATCATAGAATCATAGAATCATAGAATCATAGAATCATAGAATGGTTTGGGTTGGAAGGGACCTTAAAGATCATCTAGTTCCAACCAGATGTATTTTCTGATGCAATTACTGGGACTTTGAACCTTCTCCCCACCCTGCTGTCCCTCCTCCTCCCCTTCAGGAATCCTCTCCCTGTCCCAGCACATCGCCCCGGCCCGTCTCACCAGCACCAGACCGTCACCAAAACTGGGAACAAACTTCTTAACACCAGCAGAGTCTGAAGAAGCAGGCGGTCTTTGTTCAGTGCTGGGTGCTGGGGGTAGATCACCACAAATCTCACACACCGAGTTTGCCAAACTTCACAGATTTGTACAGAATCCATGAGTTTGTTCCACCCGCTCGACATCTTCATTCCCCTTGTACTTTAGGGTTGGCTCAGGCTCTTCTCGCTCCCCTTTTCAGAGCCCAGCACACAGCAACTGCACAGCCCCTGCCCTAACACGGGCAGGGGTCAGGCTGGTCAGTCTCTAATTGAGTCAGTGGTCACCATCTTCCCTGGCCCCAGTTACCTTCCCGACAGTTTCTGCAGATTCTTGCTGACTTCATCCTTCTCAGGCAACCATCCAGCTCTCCGTGCCTTCTAGGGCAGGATGTTCTGCTTTGCTCAGTCTCTGAGCTCCTTGTCAAGGGCACAGTCAATAATAACAGCTCCAGAGTTGATACAAAGCCACTGGACTTGCACAGGCTGAAGGCAACGGGTCCCTTGGTACTTAATGCCAAACTGCAGATCTCTTGTTACAACTCAAAATAAGAATTTACCTATTTTCTAACCAGACCAGGCTGTTGCTGAGCACATCCGCAGCGTGGGGATGGCCTGGATGGCAGAGGTAACTGCGGGCAAGCAGATGGAGAAGCAACCAACCCCTCGTGTCACGGGTGGGTTTGCAGGGATGGGGGCTGTTTCCCCTCCCCAGCTGGCAGCCACACAGCTCTTGCCCCTCTGTCCCAGCACCCATGGGTGCCCCCACGTCATCACCCATGGGGCAGCATGCAGCTCACCCCACGGCACGGGAGTGACACAGACCTGGATCCTGGCACATCCATCGCAGGTGGGTCATTTTGAAGCCAGGACAAAGAAGCACAAGAGGCGACAGAGGACACATGCTTTGACTAAACTTCCTGTGCTCTGGCAAAAGCCACAACCAGAACACTTCGATTGATGAGGCTTTTTCCCAGAGTTACCAGCTACCTCAAGCCGCACCAAACCTCAAACCAGTAACAACTCACTGGGCAGCTGCCACAGAAGACACTGAACCTGTCAGGTTTGTTTTCATTAACCACAGAACTGCTGCTGCCATTGCCGGCTTCGGAGCCATGGGGACCAATATTGGGCTCCTCCCTCTTCAATCCCAAACTCACCATCCTCTTCCTCCCCCACAACCAGCTCCCCTGCTGCCAGAATCCTGATGAGCAAATGAATATCAACTCGTCTGCAAGAGGAGCCTGAACCACCAGTTAGTGATTTAATTTCTTCCATTTGTCATCAATTCCTTACCACAGTTCAGCTCCCTCATTTCTAGCTCTGACCAGACCCCCACTGACCGTCAGCTCATGATCAGTAATTAGCTGAAGTTCACAGATATTTCAGACAACAGCGGCTATGGATTTCAATTCACATTTCTCTTGTGTTACTAAATACTGAGCAATTCCACCAGCTTCAGCAGTTACCCTAGTTTACTTCCAGTGAGGTGGTGATCAGAAGTCAGCTGGTAATTAATTTAGCCTAATTACATGCCCACTGTGTGCGTGCACTTCTTTAAAGATCCAGATATTTATCTGTTTCTGCCGAAACACTGAAAATATTTAGTACAAGGTAGACACTAAGAACCATTCAGTTAAAAATTATCATAACTACGATAAATTCAAATAGAGGAGTTACCACTGTTTGCTTGGTTCAGCTGTGGGAGTCGTTATATGCACGAGCAGGAGAACTGCATGCCAAAGAAAATCACTGGTTTGCTGTATTTTGGCCTTACACTGTGCAAAAGAGTCCTCGGAAGCTCTGGGCAGAGGACATTTAACAGGGATCACACGTAATTTCACCACGAGGAGCCATTTGCTGTGGAGCTGGTGCAGTATGAACCCGGCGAGAAGCTGCAGCTGCTTCTAGGTGGCTTTTTCCCTCAGAAGACGACATCTACGCACGTCGCTGTGAGCCTGAGGAATGCAAAGAACTGAAGTGTGGGTGCGATTGCTTCGCTCTGAGTCGATGCAAATAACTAAATAACGAGTTGTTTCAAATATTGATGCCAGTGCCTGATGGTTTCTCACGTCTGGGCATTACTGCCTGCAAGATCAGCAGGTCTGTTGAAATTCAGAGGAAACACAATGTTCAGCGTCAGCTCGTTGCTGGCTCAGTACCTGGAGGTAATTGCTTCAAGAAGTAGCACTAATTTTGTTTTCACATTCTGCTTATGGAATAAAGACTTATTCTAATTTGTATGTTTTACAAAGGCATAAAGTCTAACGCTGTAATCCTCATTGTGTTTTGCCATGGGCCATTAGGATAAACAGCAGAACTTACACTGCTAATGCCATGAAGAGCCCCAAATGCATCTTAGTCATCTATGTCTTTAAAAATTATGTTTAATTTTTGGAATATGAACAATGAAAAGGATAGAATAGAGGGGAAATGGAAAGGAATATGCATACTGTGTGACACCTTTAGTATTCCAGGGTGGGAATGCAGCAAATAGATAGTTTACCATGTGCCCTTTCATTCGAAAGGCCACCTGCCAACTTGCTCCCCTTTTCCCTTCCCTGGGTTATCAGATGCATATAAATGACAATATTCCTGGGACAGGCAGCGTGCTGGCTGCGGTGAGGGCACGCTGCCTGTGTGAGCCTGGAACAGAGCAGCTCCCGGAGCAAAACTTCTCACATCCATCGCCCGAGTACTCCAAAGGAAACAGCCCGTGCATTAAAACAATCTTTCTGCTCTGGCAGTAACTGCAGCCCAAGGATCTCAGCAGCTCTTGGTACCGTCCTGAGCTGAACCCCGGACCCGTCCCTGGGCGCTGGGCACTGCTCTGCACCAGCGTATGGGGGGAGCCTCAGCAAGGAGAAAGGATTTCGCTTTTCTCAAGCGACACCAAAAACGCTGCTGCGGTTGTGGCACAGGAGCCTTGCCCTCCATCGCCAGGCTGGGGCTCTGCGGAGGGGACAGCTCCTCACCCGGGACCTGCTGGTGAATTCACAGAAAAGGCTTTCACTTCCCGCCATGCCACAAATAGCCAGAAACCAGATGATTAATGGTCAGCAATTCAGTTCAAAACTGGCAATGATTGTGTTCATGGCACAGAAATACATCAGGGCTCAGAGAAATCCTGCAGAAGCCACCGAGTCCCCCTGGCACACACACATGCACACACACGTGCACACGAACACACACGCACACACACGTGCACACGAACACACACACACACACACACACGTGCACACGAACACACACACACACGTGCACACGAACACACATGCACGCACACCCACCGGTTCAGAAAGGCTCTGGAAGAGTCTCCGGGGTAAGAACGAACCACCCTTCTCTCTCTGTCTCCTGACTCTTTTCTTTCTCTGGTTTTGCAGAGGAGACACAACAGTTGCCTTCCGGGTTTTGGTGATGTTGAGTTACCACCCTTCTTCCCACGGGAGAACATCCTTGTTACACCCCTAGGGTGGGTACAGCTTTGTCCTGCTTTATCCCGCAGGATAATCCTGCAAAACTTCAGAAGGCACTTGAGGAGGAGAAATCAGAGATAACTAGTCGTTAATTGTATAATGACCACTTTTTATTTAGTGTGAATGTTCTTCCTCTTCATCTTGTTGTTTTCTCTCGCTCTCCAATCCCTTCACTTTCTCAGTAAATGAATGATTAATTGCATTAGGCGACTACTGACCCTATCATAAGTGGTATTGAAATGTTGGCTTTATTAAACATGGTTTTAATGTTTCTAGACTGACTTAGCAGTGTCTAGTGATGGATGATATCGCACAGAACAAGAAATGGATCATTTGTAATTGTTGCCTCAGCCACTCTCCATGAAAACTGCGTGAAACACCATCCCGGGAAGCAGCAGCCCCAGATGGCTGGCACTGGCTTCGAGCACTGTCAGCTCGTGCAGGCAGGACAGGGGGCTGCAGGGAATTGCCCCTTCCCCAGTGATGCCGAACCCCGTGCAGGCAGGATGGGAGCTGCGGGGAATTGCCTGTTCCCCAGCGATGCTGAACCCCAGAGAAGAGGAGTTGCATCTCCTCATGCACGTTCACGAACCAGCCACAGCTGATCTGATGGCCACTCACCAAAAGGTGAGCCCAGGGCTGCCCTTCACCCAGTTAAAACACCAACCAAGGGATCCATTTCCAGCAGCCTTGATTAAAAATTTGGAGGTGGTGGAGTCACCTTCCCTGGTGGGATTGAACAGACGGGCAGACGAGGTGCTCAGGGACATGGGTTAGAGGTGGAATTGGCAGTGTTGGGTTTGTGGTTGGACTCTATGAGCTTAAAGGTCTTTTCTAACCACTATGATTCTGTGATTATTGTTCATTTCTTGGTCTTTGTTTCATTCTGCCCTCACTCCATGGCCAGCTCTGCATATCCCACATCGCTGGAGAGCAGGGACGATGCCCATCACCCATGGCTGGTGGATGCTCTCCCTTCCCATTGACCTCACCGGGACATGAGTAACGTCTCTGGCTACAGTCACCTGAGAAGCCCCCACAGTGTTTAAATAATCTGAAGGATTAAGTGCAATATTGCCATCAGCCTCGGCAATACTGACCGTTCCCCAAGAGCACATGTCGTATGATCTGCAGTCACCACTAACAGCCACAACCAGCTGGGGCTGCTGGGAGTGAAACAAAGCCAGAGGCACTGGCCATGTGTCACCACCCGCAGCCTGTGGTTTGTCACAACCTTGGTGTGCAGCACGGGAGGAAAAGAGAACACCTAAAACCCGGCATCAGTTTCAAAACTACTGTCTTGAGTTAAAATGTAAATGTAACGGGGCTGAGGTCTGTCCTCAGTAGTCAAAAGTAGTCTGCTTGGGTTTCAGTGTGTTCTCACCTGAAAATTTCTCTATGTTCTCCAGGGGCACTAAAATTAAGCCAGGATTGAGCTACCCTGGAAAAAAACCCCAACTCTTAAAAGTGGGAATGAGTTTCTCAAAGGATATTACAAAACTATCCTTATATTAGTGGTGTAATACTGCAGAGTATCAGGCAGACAATTAGTTGACCACAAAAACCGTCCAAAATGGGCAAACACAGAGTAACCAAGTAACCATTAAAAAGAGCACTAGATATTTTTCATGCAGAACTCCCTAAAACTCACCAAACGTCCCTGAAGTTTATTTCAGTTCCATTCCATAGACAAGAAACCAAGAGATCTTTGAACTTTAACTCTTGATGAAACCACAAGGTATCACCTGTGAAAGGAAGTGTGACAGACAGAGAAATGCTAAACGGATTCTTGTGTCAGTACTATCAGTGGTTACCAAATAAATGTATAATTGTGAGACACTCAAAGTATTAGGAGAAATAAAAGATCAAACATCCCTCATTATCAGGGGATGTGACAGGCTATATCAACATGGCACGCTAAGAAGATAAAGATCGTGTTGCCATTGAATTTTTCATATCCTCCAAAGGTCAAAATCACTTCACCATAAAATTTTCAGTGTCATAAGCTTATAAGTTGTAAATGTGTTTTTGTTCTAGTCTAGTCATGCACACAAATTATTGGAACCCTTAAATTGCTAGAACATCAAATAAAAAAATCAGGATGTGATAGTTGTCATCATGACATTAGAGTGAATATTTCTGAAAATCTAATCCATTGGAGATGGTCATAATTACCGTAAAATTGCTTCTGAAACTAATTTGTTCATGCACACGCAAATGAAAGGGAATTACATTTCCCTTTTCTCTTTTTTTCTTTTTTTTTTTTTTTGTACAAAGGAGAGAGAAGACACCAGCCTCCTTTAAGCATTAGGGGTTTGCTCAGGTTTTGCTCCCTCTTTGAAATCTGTTAATCAAGGCCCTCGTTAAGGAAGCAGAGACTTCATGCCCGAGCTCTGACGGAGCCGTTGTCGAGACGTCCATTTACCGGCAGCCGGGAGACCCCAGCGTTCCTGTGCCAACGCCGGCCCCATGGCGGCAGATGTGCCCCGGCACCGCTGCGAAGGGGTGAGGGTGGGGGCAGAGGGGTGGGCGGCCGTCCCGCCGTGCATCCCTCCTGCTCAGTGACGGAGCAGAGGCCGTGGGCTCAGAGCAATGTGTTGTGACAGCCGCTGCCCCACCGCCCTGGTCAGCCTCGTGCCGACAAGTGGAGTCGACATTTGCTGGTTTCCAAGAATAACCAG
>NW_010330856.1:0-608 GCF_000700745.2 Antrostomus carolinensis
CCCATAAGGCCAAAGGTCCCAATTTCGGGGATCCCATGTCCACACCCCACTGCACGGGAGGTCCCACAGGGAGAGCACCTGCCCACCCTGCCCTGCTCCAAGCTCTGTGTCACACCATCCCCCAAAATCGCACTGCTTTGCGACTATTGTTACTTTTTAAAGTGACCTTATTCATGTTTTATTAAAGCACAAGGGAGCAGGTCACGCACCCACAGGCACACCTGGGTGGACTTTGTAGCACACACACCCTACAAAACACCCCAGGCCTGTGCTTACAGGTCTAACCACAGGTCAAGGAAGTTGTTATTTTGATAAGAAAACAGTCTGAGAAAAGCCAGGCACAGCAGCAAGCATGCTGGCCATAACACAGGAGTTATTTCTCCTTCTGGGTTGTCACCAGTCCCACTCCCAGGGCTGCTGGAGGAGCTGTCATGCTGCTATTTTCCCCTCCATCTCTCAGCTCAGCTGTGCAGCAGCAGGGACATAAAAAACCCCAACATTAATTTTTCCCAAGAGCAGGGTGTTTGAAGCCACTGCCCCCATCCCCGTGGTTCCCACAGTGCTCTGCCTCGCACCCAGTGCCGCTCCACCCAGTAATTAATGGTTTG
>NW_010330856.1:621-9417 GCF_000700745.2 Antrostomus carolinensis
ACTGCACTTGCCATCAATGCCCAGGTTGGGAGGCAAAGGGACTGGACTGACTCACAGGTAGGCTAGGACAGGAACAAAAAGCTCCTAAAGGTGACACAAATCCCAAATCAGCCCAAGGACTTCAAGCAACATGAGGAGGACTCCATAGGCACTGTCTCTTGTCTTCAGTGTCATCACAAGGAGCACTGTGCAGACCACTGGGACCTCCTGCCTCAGTGCTTGTGGGCATGTCAGTGCAGTGTCACAGAATTGGCTTTATTTGACAACTAAATCATCCTCCCTTCCTGGGGTCCAGCTTCACACTTCATCACACTATCATGATTTATTGGGTATGGAGGGTCAGCAAGGACAACATCCCACCATAGACTCTTTAGGCCAGCAAGCTCTAGTCCCCAAAAATCCCCAACAGATGAACAGCAATGCTCTGTGGGGATGCTAGGAAGGAAACCTGGCAGAAACAGGGAAAACACCTATTTCACAGATGGTAAAATAGAAGGAACCAGGAAAATAAGTGTGCCACAGATGGCCCCATATCTAAGAGCCCAGCTGTCCACTCTAAGCACCTTCTGGGTCTTGGACCCTGAGCTGCTGATCCCTGCAGAGAGCAGGACCCTCACATGCCCAGCTCCATTCCTGGCATGACAGCAGGAGAGCAAGGGGCAGGAACACAAACTCAAGAGGAGAAGGGGACATGGTTGTGGATGTCCTGTCTCCCAAGTGTGAGACCTCACGGGGGTGGTCTGAGACTTGGAGTGCTGTGCTGGCTCTGCAGGCATCCCTGTACCCTGCAGGCACATCACCCTGGGGATTTGGAGCTGGCCACAAACCCCAGCCCAGCTCCCTGTGGGAGCATTCTTGACAGACTCAGCTCAGACCCATTTTCACCATAGATCAGCTGTGAGCACCTTCCCTTGGGCCCAGGATGATGGGAACTGCTTTGTCTCCATTATTTCTTGTCTCTTGGTCTTTCTCCAGTCTAGATTTTACAGAATCATTAAGGTTGGAAAAGACCTCTAAGATCATCCAGTCCAACCATCAACTCATCACCACCATGCCCACTAAACCATATCCTTGCATGCTACATCTACACGTTTCTTGAACACCTCCAGGGATGGTGACTCCAACACTTCCTTAGGTAGCCTATTCCAATGTCTGACCACACTTTTGGAAAAGAAATTTTTCCCAATATCCAACCTGAACCTCCCCTGGTGTAACTTGAGGCCATTACCTCTCATCCCATTGCTGGCTGCCTGGGAGAAGACCGAGATTTGCTCCATACGTGCTTCTTTGCCTGCCACAGGTCCTCCAGCACCCTCCCATCTCACTGAGACTTTGGAGATGGCCAACTGCAGAGCTGTTTATTGCTATCTGAACCACCACATTACCATCTACCTGCAGACCTTACAAGAAGAGATATTCAGAAATCAGACACGTGTTCCGTTCCCCTCATTCACAGCAGGGACTGCACAAGGCCAGGGTAAGCCTTGCTACCCAGCACCTGTCCCACACTATCTGAGCAGGATGGCCAGGTTCAACCAAGCATCCAGATCAACCACCAAGTTGACAGCAAGCAAACAGGCTCAAAGTCAAGCAGCAAGTGAGGTCCAGAGTCAGTCCATGGGCTGGGGTGCAGAGCAGCAGGGACCAGGCATAAGGATAGCTGTAACTGAGACAGAGACCAACTACGACAGAGCTCAAACTAGGACTAAATGTCCTGGGCTGAGCTTAAATAGAGCTCCCAGCCATGGGCAGGGTGTGGGTGGGGGGTCCCAGGTGGGGCTGGTCAGGACCATTAGGGTTTATTAACGCCCTCAGGACCCTCCTAGTATTCTTTTGGTTGTTGTGCTGCAGCTTTGCAAAGGTCCTTGTCCTACAATTTTTTTTTTCTTTTGCTGCCTGTTCATTCAAAATGAGGATTATCTTGAGCTCTGCTGCTTTGTGTTTATGGTAGGGACAAAAGTTTCTCTTGGTGGCTTAGTTCTAGGTGCTATTCTAGGATGCTCCTAGGGTTCTTCTGGCAGGAGCTGGTGCCATCTTAGGAAGCTCCTAAGGTGCCACTGGTACCTTGAGACAGTCTCTGGGAGCTGGTCCCAGGAAGCAGCAGCTGTTGGACCCTGATTAGGATCAGGGGCAGGAGGTCTCTGGAGCTGTGGCACCACAGGATCCATCCGCATCCCTCCCTGGGGCTGCAATCAGCCTGGACATCGGCCCGCTGCTGAGTGCAACGTGATGAGCACCTGAGACCTGAGCCGGGCGATCTGACGCAGAGATGGATGGTGGCACCAAGACTTTCCTTGTATCGGATGCTTTGACTTTCCGAGCTGCTCCCATGTAGAGCCACTTTGGGTGAAAGAAAATACAGAGAGGGCAGGTGGAGGACAGGGGCTCGGGTTACTGTGCCTCCCCATCTGCCCTGCTCTCCATTAGGAATATGTTTCTGGGTTTTTTTCCCCACTTTTCCAGGCTTGCCTGGGGCTGCTGTTGGCTCTGGCTCCACACTGTCCCCTGCAGCCCTCTCCATCCTCGCCACTGCCAGCCGTCTTCTCTTGGCTCCTCTGCCAAATGGCCCTTCCAAGCTCACACTTCCTGCAAGGTTGAAGACAGGCAAGAGGGTCCTGTAGGGATGGAAACCCCCTGGGATGGGACCTCAGCCCTGCAGGGTGCTGGCACTGGGATGTGGGATGCTCAGAGAGGAACTAGAATGGGAAAAGGGAGGGAGAAATGGGTCCCCAGGTCCCAACCCTGGCACCTCCCTCCCACTGTGACCAGGATGGATGCTCAGGGAGGACAGACAGGCGATATGCAGGTTGTAATTGCTTTATTCCTATTTTTTCTCTATTCCTGCCTTTACCATCTGCCTCTTCTCCGTGTTAAATGACTCCCCATCCTCTTTCCCAATGACTTTCTCCCTTGGTTGGGGCTTGTTTGTGCCTTAGTGTTCCCCCATCCCCACTCTCCTCCCTCTCCCACCCCGCTGTTTGCTGTGGCTGAGCTCATTTCAGATATTCCTTTAGCTTGGAAAAAACCATTCCATTGTCCTCCAACAAAGAAGCTGACAGGCTAATGAATGGCTTCAGATGGTAATTAGCAATGGAGTTGCTAATAATGAATTTCATTTACATTTTAAGCGCTGCAGAGGAAAAGCAAGCCCCTGTTATTAAAGCCCCTGGTGTCACCAAACCCTGTGCAGCCCTTTGAGGGGTGCAGAAAGGCTCGGCTGTGATTGCGCCTCGTCTGCCTCCATCTCGCAGTTTGTTAAGCTGCAATTAGAGGCAATGAGGGAGAAGCTGCCACAACAAATGGACCACGAGAGGCAGGAGCTGATGCTGAGCCAGGAAAGAAGGGCTGAATAGTTCATCCAGTGCCTGGGATTCATCCGGCAGCAGGCTCACAGCCCAGGCTCGCCTGGAGCCCCAGCGTTGCTGGCCCTCGATGGCCACGTAACCCTCCTGTGCTGCCGATGGCTGTTTGCACACCTGAATAAGGGCTCGGAGGGATTTCTCATCTCCCTCAACCACTTACGCTCCACAAATGGTTGCTAAAATCCTGCCTGATTATTTTTCCTAGGGTTTTAGCATCTTTTGAAGGCAGCAGTTTCCCTGAGAGGCTTAATCCATGCCTGCCTGCCCGAGGAAGGAGCCAAGTGCCTTCTGTAAGGATGCCACAAAGAGTCATCGAGCAGAAAGGGGGGAAATGCCATTGTTTTTTCTCATATGAGCGAGGGATTAATGGTGGAAATGCGGTGACTAGGCATGCTCGCTACTGCAGAGCTCCAGGTGGGACTTGGGGGATGCTCAAAGCCTGAATCTGCTGCCATACTGGGGTTGGGCCCAGCAGCATGCACTGCCTCAGTTTCCCTCTCTGCACCAAAAGGGCTTCGTGGGGTGTCAGCTGGATCAGGAAAAGATGCTCTACACCCCCATGGGTTTTCCAGTGCAGCGGGGCACTGCTTTCAGATGGAGCATCCCACCCCACATGGGTGAGATGCCAGTGCTGCCATCCCATCACCCATAGATCCCAGTCTGGTGGTTGGATCAGGGGATGTCCCATACTTTCCCCCCATTTAGAGCAGCAGTACCCACAGAAAGCTGCTTTGGGGACCACAGGGACACAGAGGTGTGCCCCAGCCAGGAGGGGACGGCCACACAGCCTTCACCTCTGCTGGCATCGGATCGATTGATTTATTTATGTACTTTTCAAGCCCTGCTCAGAGTGAAAACAATCCAGGGGCCTCCAGAGGCTGATAAGATTTGACTGCAAGTCAATACTCACATGTCTTTCCACTGTGCAATGATCCCCCAGCCAGCAGGGCGGGAGGCAGGGGACAGGTAGGTGACAGGGGCAGGCAGAGGGCCATCGCCTCTGCCCAGGGCCAGCATGGGGTAGAAAGGGGAGATTTTCTGGCCTGCAATAGGTATCTCTGGGGATTTAATGCCAGGGGCCCAGACAGTTAAATATGATGGTGACCCCACCACAGGCAGCTCCATGGTGGGGATGTGGAGATGAGCAAGGGACAGGGTCTGGGAGAACAGTGGGGAGAGGGAGGGATGGGGAAGGAGGAGGAGGGAGATAAATCATTTGTGAAAATCGGCTCTGCCATGGCATCTGCTCCTCCGGGCTTTGGGGACTGACAGGTTTTCCTGCACGCAGAGGCTGCGGGGGATCAGGGGGAGCAGAGCCCTGGCACGTTCAGTGCATGCCCTGGCCCCACAGCCAGGCACGGCTACGGCCATCTGCCAGGGTTTCTCCTGCCTGCAGGTCCCAGTAGCTTCTCTGATGGCTAATAAGGGTTGAACTTGGCTTTTCCATCTTCAAGCCACCTGGGACTCATCATCCCTCTGAGGATGCTGCCAGAGAGAGGGTGCAGGGGGAGCAGAGCCCTGGCACGTTCAGTGCATGCCCTGGCCCCACAGCCAGGCACGGCTACGGCCATCTGCCAGGATTTCTCCTGCCTGCAGGTCCCAGTAGCTTCTCTGATGGCTAATAAGGGTTGAACTTGGCTTTTCCATCTTCAAGCCACCTGGGACTCATCATCCCTCTGAGGATGCTGCCAGAGAGAGGGTGCAGGGAGGCTGGTTGCCCACACGCTGCTGACATTTGCAGGTAGCAGTTGGGTGTCCTTGAGTGGAGCAAGCGTGGAGAGAAGGGACGAGGTTCTCTTTAAGGGGGCAGGACTCTGGGAGCATCATGAAGACAAGAGGGAGCTTCTCCCTCTGCCTTCCACCTTCTCCTCTTCCCTACCCTGCCTGCATGCTCCTGGCTGCAGACCTGGGCTTCCTGCCCTCCTCTTTGCCTTCCCCAGCTCTGTGCTGGGATGGGAGGCTGAGCGAGAGGAGGAGAAGGGGAGGAAGGGGAGGGAGAGGGGGAGGATCTGCTAATTACACAGAACAGCTCTGGGGGCTGCTGAAGTCCAGAATGAAGCAAAGAGCAGCAGAAGCGAGTGCTGCAGTGGGAGCAGAGGAGCCCAAGCGTCACCGAGAGCTGGAGCTGGCCGTTGTCCCCACCGGGAGCAACCGGGACATCCTGCAGCCTTGTGCCCCCCGGGTGACAGCCTCTGGCACAGCCACCGAGCCAGCTGCCAGCCCCGGGCAAGGAGAGGGGAAGGGACTGGTGGTCCTGGGGATGCAGGGTTAAACTCAGTCCTCCTGCGAGCTGGGCTGGAGGGCAGCAGAGTCAGCCCTGCCATGGTCCCAGGAGGCTAGGAGCCCACGGATCCACCAAGAAGAGGTGAAGGATGGCTTCCAAAGGAGGGGGAACCAAGCCCATCACACAGTCCAGGATGGAGAACTTCCGAAAGGTGAGGACATCAGAGGAGGAGAGCCCCTTGCCCTTCCCCAACCTGCCCCCAGACGTGGTGGAGATGAAAGTGAAGGAGGGCAGCAAGATCAGGAACCTGATGAACTTTGCCATGGCCCAGATGGAGCTGAAGGGCAGCCGGCAGATCGTCTTCAGTGGCTGCGGCAGGGCGGTCACCAAGACCATCACCTGTGTGGAGATAATGAAGAGGAAGCTGGGAGGTCTTCACCAGGTCACCCAGGTGCGCTACAAAACCTTGCTGGAGGTCTGGGAGAACCAGGACCCGCTGCCCGGTGCCCCAGCACAGAACCTGACCATCCATAAGAACGTTCCTTCCATCTGCATCCTGCTCTCCCGAGACCCCCTGGACCCCAACCAGACAGGCTACCAGCCCCCAGAGCCCCGGCATGAGCTGGGGATGCAGCTGAGTGAGGCAGAAGATACATCCAGCTCTTCCACCAAGGGGCTGAAGCGGCCCCTACCACCTCCCCACGAGGAGGGGCTGACCAAGAAGTTGCAGGTAGAGGTACCTGATGGCTCAAGGGGCTCAGGGACCACCAACTGTCAGCTGGACTTCCACCACTGATCCCACCACCTCCTGCCCTGACCAGCCATATGCTGGGTATTATATAGGCAGGAATATGCTCTCTATATACGCAGGAGATTGTATGCTGGAGGAACTCTGGGTTTTTAGCCGCTTTGCTGTGGATAAAGGCAGTGCAGAGCCCATGCCATGCTTGCTCCGGGGTCACTGGTGTGCTGCAGGCTCCCTTCAGCGCGTCCCTATTCACTGCCACCACTCCCCACTGTGATGTCTCAGCAATTGGGAGAGATGGTTTTGCCCCAAACCCGTTGGAGTAACACCTCCATGATCAAAACTGCTGCAATGATGTCTGGTGAGGAGCTGTCAGGTTTATTAATGCCGGGCTCAGCACCCCATGGTGCCACGATTCATCCGAATAAAATACACAGACAAGGTTTTGCTCTCTCCCTGCGCCCGCGGAGCCAAGTGCTGCACTGCCTGCCTGCAGGACAGCGGAAGAAAATAAAACAACCTTTCTTCTTTTTCTGCATCAGATATTCAGGTCTTTGCTCTCCCGGAGGTGTTTGTGGGGTCTGGAGCTGGGGTGAAGCCCCAATACTGGGAGCTGGGGGCAGTGGGAGCATTTGGTGGGTTGTTGTCACGGCTAGATGCGGTGCCTGGCACAGGACAGGGAGGTTTTGGGGTTGTGGGCTTGGCTGCAGAGCTGTCACCGCGGGCTGGCTCTCTGGGAAAGCCTTTCACAGTGAAACCCCTGCTTCTTACAGGGGGGTCAAAGAAAATGGATGAAAAATAAAAGCTTTTTAGAAATAGTTGAAAGATGTCTGTGGGAAAATGGGAAGGGGATCACCTTGGCTACGGAGCATGGCACAGTGAAGATTGGAATGTCACTGCTGCCAAACCAGGACAAAGGGATCCTGGCCAAACCCTGTCCCAAGGGGGGAGGGGATCAGGGCCAGTTTCTGACATGCTCTGGCAGCAGCCTGACCCTCACTGAAATGGCAGAGCCTGGCAAAGCCCTGTGCCAGCCCCTCTGGCTGGCACAGAGGGGACCAGGGTGACACGGGGAGGGCAAGGGATGGGTTATGGGAACCAAACAAGCCCCCATCCTCCTGGTTCCCCTTGACCCAGTTCCAGGGGCATGGCAGGATTAATTCAATCAGAATTTAATGAGCGGACTCTTCCCAAAAGCTATCTGGCTGCAGTTGTTATTTCCTTGCCTTGCTCCTGCTCTCCGGGGATGGAGAGCATCCCCTCTTTTGTCAAGGTCTTGCTTGGACAGCGCTTTGCTTGGCTGGGAGCGGGAATGAAAGGAGACAAGGGGAATGAGGAGGAGGAGGAGGAAGCAGGGAGCTGTTTTGTTTGGTGATGACCTTGTTATCTCCCTCAGCAGGCAGCTGCTCCTCCGGGACAGAGGCTCACGCTTATCTACCCTGCCACACATTGATTTGCTTCATGTATCTGCTGTTGTGTAGTTGAATATTAATTTCCAATTGTAACTTTTTTTAAAAAATGATTATTTTTGGTAGGTTTGGGGCTAGGAAAGCTTTGGGCTCCATCCCACCCAGTGATCACTCTTGCCAGGCCTTCTCTCTGGTGCAGACAGCACTGTGGTTCAACCCTCTGCCCTGCACATGAGCCAGAGCACCGTTATGTGCCTCTGCCCTACATGTACTAAAAATCATGCTAATAAATAAAATCCTCCACAAACACTCTGATCAGAGCCTAAATTCCTTCATGGCTGCGCAGCTGAGAACCAACAGCCCATCACCTCCCCAACCCTGCCCTGCTGTTGCCATCTCACATTGCTCCCAGCAAAGAGAGAGAAAAAATAATAGCTCATTTCTCATTATTTTGTTAATGTGCAAAATTATTTTTAATTGATTTTGTATGCAGGCAATTTCTAATCTTGGAGGCAACAGGAGCTTGGGGATTTTGCACTCCTCACTTTGCTGGCTGTGAACCAAGGATTTACTGCATGTGGAAAATGGTTAAAATAAAATGAATTAACTCAAAATATGAAGTATTTAAAATAGCATGATGACATCTGGCTCCATGGGGCCCTAAAGGGACATGGTGAGCAAAATGATGACAATAATCTTGTGCTGCAATGCCAAACCATGGCCCCAGGTGCCTGCAAAGAACAATTTTTGGGGTAATTTTTGTGAGCCCAGGCGTGTTCCCCTGAGGACAGAACCCTAGGGTCAGGGTCTATGAGGTTTGGGGACAAGGAGGCAACAGTGGCTGTGTTGGTGGGTGGCAGGTTGGCAGAGAGACTCAGAACGGCTGGATGCTAGAGCCAGAGCCAGGCTGGACCCCATGTTCCCCTCACAGAGCTGGAGCACACCACGAACAGGGAAATGTCCCCCTCACTCCGCCATGACCGCGATCTGTGAGAGGACACCCCTGCACAAACTCGGTTAACGGGGCTCTGAATTGCCATCACAGCAAACACCACC
>NW_010330857.1:0-23530 GCF_000700745.2 Antrostomus carolinensis
AGCTGTGCCCCGTCTCTCAATCACGGCATAGTTTATTCAAATATCAATGCTTTGGTGGCTTGGAGTATTTTTAAATTACCCACACAGTCTCTAAAGGTCACATTAGTACTTTTTTGCCACAGATAATTGTTGTGGTTCAAGTTGAAATCCTCCAGCATTAACCCTTTTACTATTACTAGCCTATTACCCAAAATAGTTTTACCACTCTACTGGGAGTACAAAGATATTGAAAACAGTATGCATACTTTATTTAGTAAGTAAATTGTCATAAACTATAACACAACTCTGAGCACCATGATAAATCAGTAGATAATGTGTTTCTGTATTTATTAACAAAATAATATCAACCAGTGTATTTGGCTCTAAATGGCCACCAAATTCTGTGAAATTGAATACAACTGTCCTGTGCATAATGTCATAACTGAACAATGATCAGCATGCCTAATTCACAAATTCTCTATGAACGTTTGAGGTGACAAAACCCCAAATGTTTCTGATGTCTGTTTCCAGTGCTAAAAGCCAAACCTGTTTTTAAAAACTCCCACAGCTCTAAGTCTTGAATTTGCATGTTTATTGCCCTGAGTTAATCTGGGAACTCGTCTGAATTTTCTGCTAATGAGCAAGAGGATTGTATTTTAAGCTGTTTTGGGGCAGCAATGAGCACTAACATTTCTGACTTCTCCTGAACCTTCTGCCCATCTGGAAAAAAGTGAGAAACACTGCTGAGGCATAAGCATTCAATCCCAGCATATGTTAGCTTCAATTTTACCTCTGCTGTCTGATTAAGACTGGCAGAGAACTTCTGCCTCCACAAATAACTATATGTTACAGAGTCAGAAATATGGTTGTGATCAGGGACTGTTAAATTTTAGAAAGAAGTCATGTATGCATTAACAGCTGTGCATGCACTTTTCGTGCACACCTATCTCTCAGGTTTTCCCTTTTCCTCAATAGCTCAAACATCATATGACTAGAATTCATTTTCAGTCAGAATGAGAAGAACTTGAAAGAGGAGAAGGGCTGACAGCAGGCCAGATGAGGCAGACTGCCCAGAAACAGAGTGAAAATATTATAGGGTATTTAATCACTAGTGAGAACACTTTATTGTTGAAGAAAGTATATGTAAATACTGAACTAATTTTCTGAGAGTATAGAACAGATGTGGCTTTGGCCTAATTAAAAAAGAGAAAAATATCTGAAATATGACTGTGGAACTATTGATGCTTGTTATCTGACAGCAAAAAAAACCCAGTTAAAATTATCTGTGAAACCAAGCAGCATCATTAGGTACAATGATGAGATATATGTTTAGACAAGCATCTTAGAAACCAAAGGTTTTTTGCAAAGTATTTCCCATCTATTAGTAATGCCAGAATAAAACATTCTGTTCGTGTTCTCTTCTATTTCAGTCCACAGGAAGTATTTCCATTTTAAGCAGTTCGAGTACATTTTTTGAAGATTTAATCATTTGTCCAGCACCTAGAAAGTAGATTTGCTGGTAAATTTAAAAAAAAAAAAAAACAAACAACCCAAAAACAAACCTTTAAAGAGCATGGAGGTATAATGAGGAATGTCCTTGAGGTGTTATGGTAAGGAAATAAGTGTTCCAAAAAAATAAGTGTTTGTTTAAGCTCACAACTCATCAACATTAACTTAGGTACAACAAAATGGTATTTAACACCGTGCATTTTTTCTCTGTGTGTAAGAAATTACCCCATCTCAGGTAACTATCTGTAGTCATTTCTGTAGTCCCTGTGTCTTTAACAGAAGTCATTGTACTGAAAGAGGCTATGGCTGTAACAGCAGGAGTTGCACAGGGAGAAAAGAGAACATACCGCCATAAGAAAATAACGAGTTAGTTATGCCCTCAGATGAAGGATCCATCTGCTCTATTTTCATACCTCTGACAGTGCCCTACCTCTGACAATGAACACTTGGAAAAGAGGTTAAAGACAGGATAAGCATGCAGCAACATGGGGTTTGATCAAGCAACAGCAGTCAGAGAGGTGCTGGAGAGCTGGAGAGAGAATGATAAGGAAGACTGAAATACATCAGATGGCACTCAAGGCACAGCTGCCTTGTATCTGTGCAGCACTGGTATCCTTAAAATTCTCATTCAGCTTTTGCTTAATCTCACAGGTATACAGCCCTACTCTTCAGTGGTTCTAGTGACTAGTTATAGATGTAAAACCAACAGGACTGTATCAGGAATACAGTTTCCAGAAACACATATCGTGTGTGTCCTACTGAGGCACTGCTCTGCCATAAGGAGGCATGGGCCATTTAGGCTTGAGATGCACAGGCAGTGCTAATGAGCTAGTCTTATGAACATGCAATTTTACTCCGTTAAATCAATCTGCATTTGCTTGAAAGCAGAGTAAACAGAAATTCAAACCAGATACTGTAAACTTGCATACTTTCCCAGTGTATGGATGTTATTACTTTATTTTCTCTGCAATTCATTTCTTGGAGTGGGGAAAGGAAGAACCACAAACAAAAACGTAGTGTTCTTATTAGGTTATTTTGAGTTTATTTTTTTCCTTTGAATGAGTGATTTTGCTGGGTCTCATCTCTATTACCATAACTGAGTTCACCAGAACACACTGAACTGATACTTCCTTAAACGAGATTCTCTGCATCATTAGCAGTAATATCTTAAACTGAGACTCCCTAAGCTGTGTGGGTCCTTAACTAAATGTCTTGCCACAAGAGGCTTTCATTAGTATTCTATATTTCAAAAGCTCTTAATGAAGCCTTTTAGGCAGAAGGTGTCCTTAAAATTGTATCCTTGACAAACATCTTCTTAATGTTAATTGCATTAGGTGACAGAGCAGGAGAATTAAAAGAAATGTCTAAAATGGCAAGGGTGAAAATGATGTACTAAGCATGTACCAAATCATGTAAAACAATTAACGTTTACTGAGCATTTACAACCAACGTTAAGTCTTCAGCTTAGTCATTAAAACCACCATTTATGATGAAAAGGGGTGCAGTGTTCCAGCCCAGCAGATCAAGTACTACTATTGAAATATATGCATAAATTTTCTACCTTAGATGCATTTGAACCCTAAAAGACTTCTTCCATTGCATGAGTTAGAAAAGTGTAATTTCTTTCATGCATCAGAACACCTGCCTTCCACATAATTTGGCTTAAGAATTTAAACAGAGCTAGTAAGAATGGAAAAGTTTGTTATAGTCAACACAACAGCTATTTATGGAACAAAGTTAAGTAGTAAAACTAATTGAATTTTACAGTGTTTGTGGTTTACATTTTATTGTCTAGATTTCTAATACTCTATTCAACACATAAGAGAAGCATTTAACCTTAAGGGACCAAAGCAAGAACATAACCCAGAACTGTGACACAAGTCTAAAATATCCTTTGAAAGACTAGAAGGAAAATATTACGGTTTTAACAGAATATACAGAAAAGTAAAATGCACGAACATTGTAATAAATGGATGGAAAGGGAATATGTGAATTAGATTGCTCTGAAGATGATGCATTTACAGTGTCACTTACTGAGCTTAGCTGCTTAAATTGGCACTGAGGTGATGCCTAGATGTGTAATTCATTTTGCGGTTTTAGGCATCTAAATTTAAGTTTACCATGCATGAAGATAAAATTTTATCTTTCTCTGAACTTTAGTTCATCTGGAATGAATCCTTGACTGACAGTAGGCAGTATTCTAACTCCAGTCTCTTTAAAGTCTTATTCTAGGAAGCAGCAACTTTGATTCTATTTAGAACACTTGATAAATCCCTATGAGTGGCTACTACACAGGAGAAATTAACCATTGCCTCATTTACCCTTATTTATTCTTACCCCTTTATGCAGTTTTATGAGAGATAACAAAGGAATGAGGCTAACACTGCACTCTAATATTTTTTATTTAGCTCCAGAATCCTTTTTCAGAAAGAATGAGGATTTTTTGTACTCTTTGAGACTGGAAACCTGGGTTTAACATTAGTTTGGGACTAGATTTATTGCTAAGTAACAAGCAAATAGAATGAGCTATGGAAGAAGTGATTCTAATAAGTGAAAGGAAAGATAAACTTATGGTTTGTCATGCAAATCCAAAGGTTTTTCTAGAGCTGTGGCAAACAGCCCACCAGAGCTCTAAATAATATTGATTATTTCTGATGAGAGAAAAAGAACAAAAGAGAAGGCAGTAATAATATCTTTATTTCACTTTCATTACCATTGTCTTGCAAGTGGTGTTCCTGTCACTTCCATAATAATATGACTTGGTTAGTAATTCAGTGGAGAAGAGAAGAGAAGAAAAAAAAAAAAAAAAAAAATGAAATACTAGGACTTTTTATCCAATCAGTCAATAATGAAAGTGTTCAAGGAAATACTGTACTAATACTATCAAAAAAAAAGGAAGAAAACAAAGTTGTTAGTTATCCAGCTCCTTTTACAAGACCGTGTGAATTTCTCAGAAACAAAAATAAGTGTTATTTCTGCATATTTCCTTGCTGAGATTCCTTCTTTTCCTGAAGGTTGTGGTCTTGTAGTGCCACTTACAATTATTGCAAGAGGACGCATATGTTTACACATGTATAAACATGTTTATTTATGCCTGAATATGGCTAAAGCACATTAAGAAATACACCAGGAAAATAAAGTAATAAGCAATAAAAATAGCTTGGATTTTAATGTAATTCTGTTTTTATTTCTGTGATATCAATATGCATATATTTTCAATTTGCAGTTGGCAACTGCAAGGATGTAAAAGCTATTTGAAAACCAGCAGGAGGCAGAATTATGAAAAGAAGAATAGGGCAATGGTAAATCACATGTTTCATTCTGTAACACAATATATGCTGAGAATTCAACTTTATATTTTAAGATGGTTTCTGTGATAACCAATTATCCCAGATGGATTTAGAAATTTATTATTTGCAAAATAAATCAAGAAAATCTAATAGTATGAAGATGAAGGAGGTTATGCTGTTTGTAGTTGGAATGTGCTCAACAGTCTTAGAAAAGGATAAGACATATAGGAACACTTGGCAGAAATTTCGTTGCTGTTTTCAGCTAATGTTTAGAGATGAGGAGCAGGATATAAAGTATTTGGCAATTTGTTAGCATTTTAGACTATCAATAGGCTTGCAGCATCATCCAGCCCCAGAGTACTCTGGTCTTTGACAGCTTTGATGTTACAATTACTTTCCATTTGAAAGAAAAGCCCACCCAAAAGCTACCAAATAAAGGTACGGGCAAGATACATCCATACCTAGCACTTCTGGTATGTTTTAGTATATTAAGTTCTCAAACCCTTAGCTTAAAAGAAAAATTATTGCTTTACATATTTTGAAATAAAGTATGAGAATTCAACCCAACTGTATCTTGTGTAGCAAAGTCTATCTGAATTTGTAGACATTATAATTACTGCTGAGAGTTATCAGCAATCCCAGCTGTTTTTCATAAGGTGCCACTGCAAAAGTTCAAAGCTTTGAGAGGGTCCTTGGTGTCACAGTAGCAATATATGCCTGACTGTGGAAGAGTGTCTGAAAGAGAACAGTGCTGCAGATACACTTGACTTTATTTAAGTAACAGTCTTAAGTATAGGGTAGCCTTGTTGACATTCTTGTCTCTCTGAGGAGCCCTTACTGATACTTAAAATAGGGAAGTGAAGACATTTATACTGTTGTTCTCCACCTCTCAACAAAGGGTGAGAGGAGGATGAAGCTACCACATGTCAAAGCTGAGAATGTGAGCCTCAGAGGAAACCAACACAGTGCAATGTTTATGGTCAAAAACTGAACTATCCCTCCCCTCTCCTGAATCCTTTCTGAAAGAAACCCTGGAGACATTCACAGAAAAAGACATTTATGAAAGAGAAGCTGTTGGGTCAGGTGACCTTAACCTGTCTATTCCCTACTGCCTTTCTGCTGTCCCTCAGCACCACATATTCAATAGCATTTACCATCACACAATGATTTAAATTATCAAATGGTTGTCTTTTGTTTTGTTTCCTATAGACGAAGTTTCAATAGACAGAGTTCCAGAGTCCATTGATTTTTACAGCCAACTCAGTAGCAGAGATTGTTAAAATCACTCAAACGCTATATTCATAACCATGACACTCAAGAGAGTTGCCTTCAATCCTGCAAGACATGGCTGATGTAGATAGTGTATTTTAGGTGTCAACACAAGAGCTAATTTGCTTTTAGAGGTACAGAGTTGTGAACGGACAGAGACACTAGTAAAGGGTCACTATCTGAAAAATACCTACAGTTTTGGGTGGGTTTTACTGAGGTTCACTCCATAAGGAATAGACAAAGTGAAAGTTCTGAACTGTAGGAGAATTTGGCAGTACAACTGGGTCAGACCAAATAATAGCACAGCAAGAAATCTCTTACACTCAGCATATGAATCAAGAAAGCCATTTAAACTACCAAGCACTTTATATAACAACTTGAAAGCCTTAAAATAACTGCAAATCTTTCTTTTTCTTTAAAGATTTCCAAGTCTGCCTCTTTGCTGCTTAAGACATTGCCAGGTCTGCCTCTTTGCTGCTTACCTCTTTGCTGCTTTAGGAAGAAGTTCTTCACTGTGAGGGTGGTCAGACACTGGAACAGGTTGCCCAAGGAAGTTGTCCATGCCCCCTCCCTGGAAATTTTCAAAGCCAGGTTGGATGAGGCTTTGAGCAACCTGGTCTAGTGGAAGGTGTCCCTGCTGATGGTAGGGGGGTTGGAACTAGATGATCTTTAAGGTCTCTTCCAACCCAAACCATTCTATGATTCTACGATTCTATGACATGCAGGCTGAGCAGTTAAGTTTGAAGGTTTTTTTATGAGATCTGGAAAAGGATCCATAAATAAATTTATCCCAAATACCAGAGGTAGGGTGATGTGGTTCACATGGTAAAGTATTCTGACAACACCTTATGAGTCAAACTTTATTAAGACAGTAAGAAAGATGAGCAACAATGCACCCACCCAGTGACTCACATGATCACTGATAGCAAACAGAGGATCATAAGTGATGTCATGGTTCCCAAATATGGGATAGAGTCTATCTATCTATCTATCTATCTATCTATCTATCTATCTATCTATCTATCATTTGGGATATGACTAGTCGTATCCAAAATATGGGAGAGATTCAAGTATTTTGGGTATAAATTAAAGAAATGAAAATTTGTTACTAGCACATAAGACAAAGATGGCTGGAAAGCTGTTTCAGGGACTCTGAATCCCATGTTCCATTTTACAATTTCATAATTGATGTTCTAAGAGAAATACAAGCCTGTGTAGTGCTCATAACCATGACTGTGTACAAACAAGCACTAATTTTTATACAGAATGCTGAACAGAATGCATGCAAAGCCTTTCATTAGCTTTTCTGACCCTTTATGGACATGAAAGCTCAATTCTCTAAAGACATACTACCTAGTTTCTTAGAAGATGGAGTTAAGGGATGGGATTCATTTGTCTTAATGCAGATGACTAGAGCCGTTTGGTACCTGTGAAGCATCTACAGGGGGCTGACAGCTAGGAACTGGGCTGAGGGAGTTCTGTATCTCTAGTGTGGTAGCTGTAGGCCAACACCACCTGAAATTGTATTATATATATATATATGTCTAAAACATTGATAACCTGCCTCTTTACATCCTGCCCCTTGACCAACACTAAAATATATGCAGGATGCTGCCCGCATCATCCAAAATTATATTTAGGGCACACTAGTACCATGTAAGGTAAGATTCTCACACATCATACTTCTGTTGGTGGAGCCAAGGGGTGGCACAACTCTTACCTGCATTCAAAAGGCATTTGTGTGATTGGCTTGGCTGTGGCTGTCAGATGACCCGGGCATTAAGTGTCCCTGAGAGACCATCTGAACCACGGCATCACTTATGATCCTCTGTTTGCTATCAGTGATCATGTGAGTCACTGGGTGGGTGCATTGTTGCTCATCTTTCTTACTGTCTTAATAAAGTTTGACTCATAAGGTGTTGTCAGAATACTTTACCATGTGAACCACATCACCCTACCTATGGTATTGATCATGAACGACCTGAATATGGTGAATGTTCCTCTAGTATGACTAAACAAGAAGCTGAGACTTGGTGCAACTGTGCAACTGGTCATGTGACAACAGTCAAAAGGGGTTGTTTTCCCATGAGATTTTTCATGTAAGATGAATTTTTGTACAAACAATCTCTCTTACTATCTGAAAATTACAGGAGTTCTGACCATCTCTACAGAGTCAAGCACCCAAGCTATGATCCTCAGAACATGATCTTTACATCCCTCAGCCTGTTCCTGCTACGTTAACTTTGCTCCCTACCATTAAAAGGTACACCATTAAAAGATTTTTTAAAAAAATCTTTGATGGCTATCCCCCATTCATGGGCTGTGTCTTCCATTGATTATAATGACAAAACAGGAACTCCTCTTTGAATTACTTCCTAAAGAAGACTTATTCCTCTAACTACAGAGCAAACCTAAGAAAACTATCCAGTGAATTCATTCTTAAAGATCAGCCAAATCTGAAAAATATGGGTCTAGAAATTTTGCCTCCATAAATATCAGAAAACCTTTGAACTATTAACTTCCTAGAGTTTAGTTTAGATGTAACAGTAAGTTACTTGACCAAAACCTTTCTTCTGGTTCAAAACCACACAATGTCTTTTTGTCCTTGCTTTCTAATTCAATCTGTGTCCCAATGCTTCAAGCCAAGTTCAGCAGTACATACAGTCAAGTTTGAGCTTGAAGCCTCTGTGAGTTTCCAGCCAATCTGAAGCAGGAAGTGCTCCAAAATTCATGGGATATTAATCTCATAAGATGACATTGCAATATTAAATTTTCTTAGCTTTTTTTTTTTTTTTCCCTAGACTCCTGAGATCTGAAGTGTTACTGTATGAACTTACAGAGTAGTAAAAAGTCACAGTTGCAACTGGATTTTATTAAGAAGTTTTATATTTGCAAAATGAGTATTTTCATGAGACTAACCTACAGGTTATCTGTCAAAAAAAAAATTAATTCAGTAGTACTGAAGGTTATACATATGGATGGGTAATACAAGGCAAATTTTATTGAACAGAGCCTTTTCCCTGACATAAAGCAGAGCTCATTCCTTTCTCCTTCCCTGGCACAGAGTAGGGTCCCTTGTCTCTCCACAGCACAAGTGAAGCTAATGGCAATGTACACTTTTTCACTCAGTGTGGATATTTGAGAATATGGTTCGTCAGTGCTGTTTTCAAGGACCACTACTTGTAAGGGGATTACATGATGGATGGATTCTATGTGTAAAAATATAGTTTAGCATTAACACTTTATTTCTGATATTTCCTGAATAGTACTACTCTTTAGTGAATGACTCACTCCTTGAGTTTCAGGAGATCTATCCTGTTTCATTGTCAGAAATTTTCTATATCAATTCAATTCCTTTTAGACATTTTGTTTCCCAAGGTGATTACAGTCTAAAATGTGGGCACATGAAATGCAGGGCAAAGTGGCTGAAAGTGATCAGAATAGCATACTTTGTGGTTGATATTTACGTTGGAATCCAGACAAATACTCATCTCATTTAGGTGTCTGAATCATATATTCTCACGTTTAACATTTCAGTATCAGGGTAACCACTAATAAGCCCACAGCCTCTCGTATCACCTAGACATCATCAGTTCTTTGATCCATCAACTGAGCAGGCATTTGAAAATATATTTTGAACCACATTTTTTCTCCCTGCATTCTTACTCACTTTCTACTTATGTAAAGTTGGGCTATATTTATGCAAACTCCGTTTGTTGCATGAAATATAGTGATTCTGAGTTTCCTCTTGGCATTCTGGAGTGCAAATTTTCTTTGCATTAATTATTTTAATTCAGTCACTATAATCAAATTCAACTGACTATCATAATTTATTTTAAGGATTATTCTGGTTAATGTATTCCTTACCACAGCAAGTTACCCTGGTGGATAGGTCTTAAAAGTTTCAAATGTCAGAAGACTTTTAAATGTTCTAATATGCTACTTGGAAAGTCTGACAACAATCCACAAATTCCCTCTGCTCTTATTCAGTCTTCTAAATGCCAGAGAGGGATTTTTTTAAGATTGTCCAAATGTTTTGTCACAGAATTTTCTAATTAACTTTCAGACTTGTTGCTCAGATACTTTCCCACTAGAAAGTATTTTATTTAAATAAAATGAACAAACATGATATGTTTGTCCACCAGTTCTATTTCAAAATGTCTATTGAGATTTGTCTTTAAAGGGAAATATTATCGGAGAATTCTCTAGTGAATCACTTCAGAAACAAAACAAACAAACAAACGAACAACATTATATTGAAACCTTTGTTTTTATTATAGTTAGTGTGACTAATTTTCAAATACATTGTATAGGGCAAAGTGACTACCAATAGCTAGGAAGAGCATATGACTATATTTAGCAGGACAGAACACTTTGAGAAAATAATTGTTAGATAATCATTCTTAAATGGTAAAATTAGAAATAATATTTTATTCTAACTGTATAATATTAAGCTTCCTTAACAAATCCACATCCAAACAGAAGTAATTCATATCTGTATTTGAATCTCTGGACTGTTAGGAACAGTTGAGCTTGCTTCTGGCCATGTAGAAAAAATTATTCCACATAATGGCAAATTCTCATATGTGGAAGCACTGAACAGGAGAGATTTACTGCAGCTTCTGTGACTCTACAGCTACTTTTCCAATTTCTACCCTTTGAAGACTCAAGATTCTTCTAAACTGTATGATTTAAAAGAGTCACATCAGCCAACTGAATGAAAGACCAGGTGAATAATTTTAGGGAAATGAGGTGCAAAATGTGTAATTTATGTAAAGGACATCAGATAAGAGTAGGCAATCTTATGAAAGAATCTTTGCCTCTCAGTGGATATGTCAGAATCCCCAGATCACGGATCTATAACAAATGTAGAGAAGAAATGGAAAAGAAAGAAGCCACTTATGAAGATGTGAGAGACTGAAAGAGTCAATGTGCATTTCAAACATTGTAGCAAGAGAAGTTCTGCACAGCAACAAGTTCTCCATAACAAAAGTAACAATAAGAGGAGCAGTTAGCACGATGCAGAAGGTGAATAGAGGGATGCAGTAGGAGATTAGCAGGATGCAGAAGGTGTGGTGGAGGATGCAGAGTTCTGTGTTCTGATGAGAAAAACACCATATACAGCCAAAGGTCACACAGAGTTCATTGGAGGAAGGGGCTCCACCGCCACCAAGACGCAGCAAAAGACCCTCCACAACTACTGCTCCCAGTGGCACCTGCACAGTTGGCCTAGAGTTACATCAGCTCTCGCTCAAGGTGGAGGGGCTGAACTGTACAAAGACTCAAACTGAGGGAGCCACACACACACCCAACAATGGAGATCAGCTAATCTTGCTACGTGCATGCCCACCACCAGGGGACTGCCCCATCCATCTCTGAGACCATAATGGAATCTCAGGATGGTGATATCTCTCCTCATCTCTTTCCTTTCCTGTCCCTCTCTTATCTTCTTTTCCTCTTTTTCATAGATTTTGTTCTGATAAGAACCCACAGGGCCACTGTTTTACATTTTCCAAGTTCAGGTTATTTTTATTATAAATAAAGTGGTTGACTGATTTTTTTGTGTCCGTTCACCTTAATTTAGCCTGAGGGGATTTACAGAATATTAGTTGCTCTCCTCCTGCCTCAGAGGTGGGATGCAACAGAAGAGAATCATAATTTACTTCCCTACAGGGTTCTTGTACAGATAACTGATGGATGAAGATAGCATAGGGAAATTGTTTGTGATATTCTCTGCTGAATCTACAGTAGATGTAGCCAAAATCATTCTGCTGATCCCCCACTGCTGAAACAGCTTCATGAAAGATTGGTCCATATCCCAGTGGATTCTGAACAAAAAGAAAAAAAACTAAAGCAACTGGATTCTGTTGCTGACCAACCCTGTACTAAACATCATTTAACTAGAATAGAAAATCCAGCTCAGTGAATCAAGAAGAGATTTAATTAGTCATTTTTTCACTCTCTGAGGCAGATCACTTTGTGACTTGTAGAACATTTTCTATCAAAGATGGATTATTTTTTTTTTTTAGTCCTTAAATACTTTATTTATCATTTGTAAGAAGCATTGTTTCAGATCTTATATTACTTTTTACATTTGATATAAAGTTATCAAATATTAATGTGTCAATTGGCGTATGCAGTAAATGATAAATTACAAGTTTGGTATATCACTGAAATCTGTAATATCATATTGGAAACACAACTAAAGTATTTCTACAGCATTTGATTAAAATTAATTCTGAATCCACTAACAGTATAATAACATTTCGTGTCAATCATTTTAAAAGTATTCTGTGTCAGAGGGGAAGAAAGCTATTACCAAGTCTATGAATTAGCAGAAGTGTCAAGCAAAAAAATAGCCTGTCATACTGCTGCTAATAATGATTAAGATCTAAGACACCTTCCCCTTTCACATACAACTTAACAGCAGATAAGAGCTGAAGTGTGTGCACTTGGGACCAATGAAAGATGCAGTCTTTGATGTCAAAGGATCATGTAATTGGACATTGCAATTTTATCCTTTCATTTGGTCACATTCTTTCCCAGTGAATGAAAATATAATAAAGAGAGAAATGCCATATATCCATTCCTTTTTTCACTCTAATAAGTTCATAGACATAGTTCTTCTGCTTTATGTCCCAGATTCGAGGAAGTTCTCCTAATGACACAATATCTCAGCCTGTGGCATGTCCTGCAAGCTGGTGTCCTCTCCACTTTATTAACACTTCATCAAGGCATTGTTAACCTGAATATTTTCCATCTACTGTTCTTTTCTTCTTTGCCTGGGCAGAATCTGAGACAGCTTCCTTACATTTGAATGCTTCTCTCTTCACCATGACATCTGTGTTGCAGCACTGTGTGGCTGCTGGGACCATAAAAGTCTGAGTTTCAGCATGCCAGAGTACTGGCAGCCTTCCTAAACAATCTCAAATGAAATTTAAAATTATCTTCGGATATTTCTTGTGAGGCTTTGAATAAATGGACGATTACTGAAACAAATGTCTATGAATCTTGTGAGGAATAATGTTGTTCATATGATTCCTACTCATCTATCAAAATGCAGCCTTGATAGAAGTATGTAATATTTTTTTCCCATACACCATTGCCTCCTTTCTCCTGCATTCCTTATCCAAAATCTATCAGAAAGAAAACATCTTTAGAGATTTTTGTTGTTTACTCACATTAGATTCATTCTTATTACTTAATATCAAATATTATTTTGTTAAAGAGGAACATTAAAAATATAATCACTTTTAAAATTCTCTTTATTACTGCAAGACAGGTTTTATTAAGGTATTACAAATTACACCAGAGAAATCTAACACAGCATATCTCAAATAGCAAGCATAAATTTTAAGCTCTTATTACAAATCATGGAAGCTATCATAGAAAGTGGGAGACTATGTAGCTATTGACTGTTTAAAATCTTATTGATATACAGCATCTTTGCCAGCTGAGAAAAGTCAGAAAACTTCAAGGCTTTATTGTTAACCTTTATTTTCTTTCCTTAAAATTTTAGTGGCTTACACTGCTTATTCATCTCAATAAACTAATTCCAGTCCTCCGTACCCTTTCTCTTTTAATCTTAGTTTAGGCCTGCTCACTTTCAGGATTCATTTTACCTCAAGGTGGGAGGATTGAGTTTTGGAGGTTTTTTTGATATTATATCAGTTTTGATTTGTTTGTTGGGAGGTTTTGGTGTTTTTGTTATTGTTTTGTGTGTGTGTATGTATGTGTATATATATGTGTGCAGCATAGAGAAAAGTACCACATTTCTTATCATAATGGAACAGCATATATAAGACTAGACATACAACACAAACATACCTCACAATAAATGAATGCAGTTCTTGTATTAGTAATGATGTTCTCTCTTCTCCTTCTCTCTGGAAAATGGGAAGTTAGAAGTAAACTTTCAGGAGAAATTTTTGGAAGCAAACCATGTAAAGTTATATTGAGAACATTTGTAACCCTCTTTATCATCACCCCTTCCTTTCATCCTTCATAATATATTTCGCTCTTACATTTAACTTTTTCAAACTAAGTTTGATTTAGAAAGTTAAACCATTTTTTTCTTTTTTATTTTTTATCACCTCTGGAGGTAAAACAGTGAGAGAGATAAAGTGAAAGGATTAAAGTACTTTTCATTGTACAGAATCTTTGAATGATTAGGTAAATATTGATTTTCATTTAGCAGGCATTATGAAGAAAGTTGAGTGAATGTCTTCAACAAACAGCAAAGTCCTCCAAATGGTGTTCCATAGTGAACTAAATCACTTAATCAAATTATATTTGCTAAATTATTTTCGGACTATATAAAAAAAAAAAAAAAAAAAAAAAAGGAAATATTTTGAAAAGGACTGGTTTAGTATTTTTTAAAATAATGTTCCATGTATTTGAATATTTTTTTTTAAAAGTGAATTTTTTTGTCTTCTGGAATTTAAATTTTTAATTGTGCTTTTTACTTATAAACTGGTACAATTTAAAAGAAACAGCTAAAAACATGAAATGAATATTTTATTTCTATAAAATATTTCAGTATGACTTCAAACTAATGTATACTTTTGGTTGACTGGAAACAAATTATTTTCTTGATACTCAATTTTGGCAAAAAATATGGAAGACATTTTTCAGAAATAAGCTTCTTAAACTATAAATATTTTACAAAAATTTGCAACTTTATAGAAAGTATTTTTCCGTTTTCATTTGTTTTTCTTCTATGATGAAACTTGAGGTGCTAAAGAAAGCAATACTAAATATGGGCTTTGTGTTGATGATGTTAAGAGGCTGTTAAGGGAACAAAACAAAGTCCTTTATGTCAGTATCTGAAAACCTTAAGGGATAAAGGTTTTTTTCCTCCTCCCATCAGTCTCTTCATGGTCACAGCAAGAACAAGAAAAAGAGACAAAAAGAGAGAAAGAGTCTTTCAGAATGAAGGAGCAGAAGTTTTACTAGAAGGCTTCCAGAGAAATTGAAACAACCTCAACAGTGTTGGTTGTTCCTTTTTTAGTAGAGTAATACTTATCATGGGTAAATATCTATTATTTAAATTTTTGTTCCTATGTACTTATTCCCATTGCCATTTATACCCACATCCTTTTCTCATTCTTTATTCTCTCCCTCCTTTCTTCCTCTCACACAATATTTTGATGATGTTGAAATATTCAGAAACAAAAGAAGTATTCATAAAGTTACCAGGGTTTAATGCCTTTTTAAAAAGATTGTGGCTTTAAGCAATAACTGGTATCCAAAGGAGGTCAAGTGGACAAATCCCACTGAAATCCAACTAATTGGGTACTTTATTCTCCTTCTTTAAAAAATCCAATGTTAGTAAATGGGAATTCCAAATTGTGATTAATTAAAATACATATAATTGTGCATCACTTGGTAACTTACATAATTCATGTTACAAAAGAGATTTCTGCTAATGCATTTTAAGAAGTCAATGACTAAATATATGTCATTCAAATTATTATATATTTTCATTACTTTTTTATTGCCCAGCTCATATTTTAAAAAGCCATCAGCACACTTTCCCACAACTGCTCTTTGAAAAGCATCTCATATTCTGCTCATATTAAGATTATACCATTTACATTTAAATATCATAACATTATCTATTGATCAGGCATTCCACTGAGTGAAGTGTCTCCGAAGGACTTTTCATAAGGACAACTAATGACAAAACAAGGGGAAATGGGTTCAAGCTGAAAGAGAGGAGGTTTAGATTAGATATTAGGAAGAAGTTTTTCACTGTGAGGGTGGTCAGACACTGGAACAGGTTGCCCAAGGAAGTTGTGGATGCCCCCTCCCTGGAAGTGTTTAAGGACAGGCTGGATGAGGCTTTGAGCAACCTGGTCTAGTGGAAGGTGTCCCTGCTGATGGCAGGGGAGTTGGAACTAGATGATCTTTAAGGTCCCTTCCAATCCAAACCATTCTATGATTCTATGATTTTGTTATTCCAGAGGCTATCTGTTGAAAGTTGGTTATTGTGAAACAGCTGCTGTCTTTGTCATTGATTAGTTTAAAGGTATTCTGACACAGAAACTGGATATTCAATCACCTCAGTTTGTCCATGATTCTCTGTCACATTACAGGAAGAAATCATGATTATGTTCAACAACATTTCTCTTGTTCCTATCTGTTTCCAATTCTGCAGAAGTTTTGTTGTTTTTTTTTTTTTTTATTTTCCTGTTTACTGCATTATTTGTTAGCCAAGTTTCATGTTCCTGTGAGCACAATTCAAGATTCTCTCCTCTGCAAAGCAATTTAGAAATTTAAACTCCCTGAAAAAAATCTCATGATTCACAGAAAAGGCCATGTGGTTGGCTTCAATTTCAATAATCAAAGGATGTCAAGAAGGATCCTTTTAACTCTGCAAGAAGAGTCTTACTGGTTACTGTGCTGCAGCATTGAGCTAATTATGTTCTTGATAAGGCTTTAATATCAGATCTCAAGTAAAGTACTTCTTCCTTGACCTTTACCTACGTGATCATTACTGTATAGGGCTATACACCTTAACAGCTATAAGACACAACATAAAATGTAATGTAGATTGCAAGATATTGCAAGATATTTGAAGGCAACCAAAAATATGGCTTGTTTTTAATGGACAGTATGGGGAAATAGAAGATTTTACTTTTTCTTAGCTTAGTCTATCACTACAGTGCTAGACAATTATATTTTTATTGTTAGTATACACAAAAATGCCACTATTGTTACAGACAGATGCTTTCAATGTGTGAACTGTTCTTTCAAATATGTCATATCTTCACAAGAAATAACCTCGACATTAATATTCACAATTAATAAAATTCTGTTTACTTTCTAATTAGAATCGATACATTTATGACTGTCTTAACTTCGGATGATTGGAAGTCTTCATAAAGCTAACCTGACAATTTTTGAAATAAATTCATAAGACTTTCTGTAACAGAATCACAGAATCACAGAATGCTTGAGGTTGAAAGCCACCTCTGGAGGTCATCCAGTGCCACTCTAGCAGTGCCACTCTAGTAGTGCCACCTAGAGCAGGTTGGCCAGGACCATATTGAAACAGCTTTTGAGTACCTCCAAGGATGAAGACTCCTCTCTGGGCAACCTGTGCCAGTGCTCACAGTAAAAAAATGTTTCCTGATGGTCAGATGGAAAGTTTTGTGTTTCAGTTTTTGCCCATTGCCTCTCGATTACATATATTCAAAGTATGTTTAAAGTATTTGTGTCATATAAAGTTTAAATAAATACATAGCTCAAACAGTAAAACTTTCCAAAGAAAAACATTAGCTACAAAACTTAATAATGTATCTAGGCACTCTGAATTTGTTTTCAAATGTATGCAGTTCCTAAAATATGGATACTACAAAACCCACCCTTTTCTTTTGTTCATCTACAATTTGTCTTGTTTTATGTAGTCATTAAGGCTCAAACCAAGGTAATTCTCTCTATACTCCTTCTTATGAGAAATTTTTAGTGGCATTAGAAATTTAGAGAACATATATGAAAATGGAGGAAATCACAATCTGGTATGTATCAAAACACATACCAACAAATATATACTAAATAAAACAGCCTTAAACATTTCAAGTGCCTTTCCCCAAACAAATAGACCTTTCTGAAAACAGAGATCATAATGTTAGTGGACCAACAATTGTTCAGCACGTTCACCTTGTGCTGGACTGTCTTTCTTAGACACATCTTAAATAAAATAATTTTATACTGAATAACAGGATTACTGGCTTTGCACATCTAAGTTATTTAGCCATGAATATAAGTTTTAGCAAGTGGCTAAATTATAATATATCCAGTAATCAAGGCATCTAAGCTTTTAGGAAAAACAAGCTTGTGTGAGTTCATAGAGATAATAGACTTGTGTAGTAAAAGAATAATGCAAGAAAAAAAATGTTTTTTACCCTCAGAAAAGGACTTGCAGAACTTTAGACTTCTGTGGGTGCATGAGTGAGAGAATTAGATGAAACAGACAAAGCACTAATAAGCTGTACTTTCCAGTTGAAGTTTTTCAGGAAGTAGGTCTTAATACTGAGCCACTGAATCAATATTTAGGTGCTAATATGGGGATTAAAAATCTAAATTTAGATTTCTACTTTTTAAAAAATATATACCTGTGTAAATAATTTGTATGATTAGCAAAGTTTAAAAAATATCAATGTGGTTTCCAAATCCCCCACAAAACTGTCAAAAAAACCTGTTATGTTCAGAGTAAGGCAATAAAAAGTGATTGAGTATATTTAATAAATATATAAAATTAATAATATAACATTTCACTAAGGAAAGATTACACAAAAACAGGATCTGAAAACAACAGTTTCCATTAGGTTTAGTTATAGAAATCAGTATGTACTGTTAAGAATAACTCCAGTCATTTCTCTCGTTAAATACATTTTCTGAAATAACTAGTTTCTCATAGAGATGTTCAGATTATATTCTTTGAAATTCAAATATCTTTTAATATGAAAGTGTATGAATGCTTTCTCACAGGTGTTCTAGTAACCATGAAAATTTAGTTGTGTACTTATATAGGGCCTCTTTAAATAAGGAAGTATAAATGAGGTAGAATCAACTGATCTATAGCAGAGGTATGTTTTCTGCAGATTAATTTTTTCTATTTACTGATTTGAAAAAAAGCAAAGTTAATTTAAAACAATTATTTCCACTGAGAAGCAACTAGCACAAATCTTCAGCAAAGCCAGCCAGGAGTAGGAAAATCAATTTATTCAAATATGTGGGCAGATTTGTGTGATAAAAAAGATAAACGTAATACAAGAGCATTTTTCCTGAGAACAATTTGGCTACTGCTCACTGTCTCTTAACAGAAGTAGCTGCTAGGTACTATACTGCAGGATTTTTGGATTTTCAGTGATTAAAACCATAGTGAGATATATGGAAGTAAAACCCCAAATCCATCAGGATTTCCAGTCAAGTCCATGGGACTGCAAATGGGAAAGCACCTTCTATCACGCCCTTCCCAGTGGAGGTCTGTGCAGGCACAAGGCTGTGCTCCCAGGCATCACCCTCCAGGTCAGACTGGCCTCACTGTAGTGTCTTTGAACTTCTCCCAGGTTGAAATGAAATTTCCCTTCAGGGTCATTTCATGGAAATGGATTTGACTGAGACAAGCAATGAACAATCAAGCTGGGGAACAATCCGTGAATTTACAGAGGCTCCCACATCTGATAGAAAGGGTAGTGAAGGGAATGCATAATCATACCCAGGAAATTTGGGTCCACGAGGTGTGAGGGGGAAAATTCAGTCCTTTCTGAGCTCTGGTTAGCATGTCTCACACAGCAGGTTCTCTGTCCTTTGCGCTGAAAATTTCAGCTTAGGAAAGGTATAATTTCTCATAGTCTTTGGGTGGGGTTTTTTTGTTTGTTTATTTTTATCAGAGCTAGACACTAGGTAAGGTTTTTTTTGTACACATATGTGTCATTAACACTACTCTTGTTTATCAGGAAAGTAAGATCTACAACATAAATTGAGTAGGAATGGCAAAGGAATTTATATTTTGGCATTTTTTTGCAATGACCAGGCTTCACAGTCACTAAAAAGTAATCTTTAGCTCAAAGGGCAGTAACAAAAAAAAGGTGTGAGTGAACACTCAGCACAGTATATCACCAGGGATGGACCAGCAGTGTGATTCAGTGTGTAAAGGGAGCTTTTTGATTTTCTGCTTGATTAAAGAATCTTTTCTCTGGTCTTACTATCCTACCACTGTATGTTCATTACACTAATGTGGTTACTACAGACTGTCTCAGTTTTGTTCCACTGTACTTAACTAGATTCTTATGGTGTCAGCACTTTTGCAGGAACCAGTTCATCATTTGTTGGTATAAATTAGCTCCAAAAAAATATATTAATTAATATTGGCTGCAAGTGGATTATATCCTACTATCAGAGTAGAATCTGAAAATCTGTTAACGGTTATATAGCTATATTATATTAATGAAAATAGTTACTTTTCTATTAATTTATCTTCACATATGGTATAAGTCTAAGCATGGACTGTAATCTCATATGTAATAATATCCATTTTTAAAATAATGTTTATAGTGAATATTTAGAAATATACTCAGAAGACAGTCAAATGCAAATAATCTTTTTCAGAATACTGACTGAAAATGCCTGAAAATGCCTCCGTTCTCAACATCAGCATAGATACAATACAGTCTTATTGACTAACTCAGATTTTTTTCACCATTCAGATTAATGAATTATCATAGGTTCTGACATTATTAGAGCTTGGTGTAGTATTTACTGCAATGGAACTCAACATTCTTGTAAAATGGTACAGTATTGCAGACTGTATGGCTGTAATTGGACTTTCTGACAGTTCTGGTCAAAGCGAACAGAATAATCACAAATGAAAATGGTGCCCTGATTTACATCTGCATCTCCAGGGATGTCAGTTGTTTTCAGTCATCCATTCTGACACAAACACTTTAGTCTTACCAATGCAGATACTGAAACTCTGAGTTTAAAAGTGCCATAAGTGTTCTGTTGTCCTACGTTTTATGACAGTCTATCACTCACCTTACATGTCTTCCAGAGACACGATCACTGCACTTCCTGAAACTACTCATATAAGACAGTTTTCTGCATTACAAGATGGAATCTACAATTGTTTTTATAAGTACTGTTCATAAGGATTCTTCTTTGTACAATGTCTTCAATTCAAGGATCTTATAATAATCAGTTAGACTCAAAAATTCATTTCTGGAACAGATTATATTTTCCTTAATTTACAGAAGAAGGCATTTTGCTCAGAAAACTTAACCTATTCTGTTCCCTGGCTAAAATAATATGGTCGGAACTTCTAAACTTCATTCTCACTGTATTTCTTACCATAATTCAAAGTTTGTTGAACTTCAGTTTTTCCCCCATTGGATCCACTGAGCTTTGGATCTGGAATAGAGTCTTCTTATACTAGCAGGCACATTCAACTTTCCCTTGAGACTGAATATCTTTCTTAGATAGACTTTTCCCCTAGTATAATTGTTTTTAAAAGCCATGAACTCTGCTCCAGTTCTTCATTCAGTCAGATGAATTTGACATAAACACATCAGTCAAGGTTTTCTTGAGCAATAGGTACGAATTACTGAATGTGTACTGTCCAGTGACTTCAGCAAGTTATCATTCTTCATTCTGCCAGTGAACTTCCCTTTTGTAGGCAGAAAAGATTTATGATTGACAGAGAATACATCCAAGTTATGAAGTATTATTCTGTCATTGCAAGCCACTTAATATTTCTACAGGGAAACAAGGAAATGAACAAAGCAACAACAAAAATGCACAATCTAGCCAAGTCAGTACCATATCACTATAGATCAGTAATAGTAATTTATCTTTTCTTTTTTTTTTTTTTCCCTCCCACAAACAGGTAGATTTCATCAGCAATATCAAATAATTGTTCTTTCATTTGCACATAGATGTCCTTAGTGTTCATGTTACTTTATAAGACAGGGAAGACCACAACCCATTTTCACAGTGCAGATTTACACAAGTTGTTCTACTGCAAGTCTTGCCTAGAGGAGATTACCAGGAAGGAAGGTGGGAAATCAGGGAATGTTTTTCACCTAATCTCTTAACTATGTATAGGTTAGAAGCAGAGTCAGTTTACAGGGAAAATAAAATTATATTCTTACATAAGATGCCAATATTATTCTTGGTGATATTAATTTCTGGGCTTTGGAGATAAAGTCCTTAATTAATTAATTTGAAAGAGATCTTGCAAAAGAATCTTAATTATTTCGGGAACCAATGTGTCAAATTATGTAAAGCTAATTAGAGTAGTTAGGAAATTGGCCTATTCACCAGTTTACAGACAACATGGGTAGCCTTTTAGCTGTAACTATCTCTTTGCCAGCAGAAACAACATTTTATTTTAATTTATCAAAGGCTTGGGAATAATTCCGTTAACAAAGACTCTGAAAAAACAAGCAGAAATAGTTTCCCTAGCATAGCGAGAATTGTTTAATTTATTTACAATAGTGAATCATTCAAAAATACCTGTTATGTTCATAACATAAAACTGTTATGAACAGTGACATCTCAGAGAAAAAAGTTTTATTTGAAAGATCACTTTGCCCTTTTCTTCCAGGAAAAAAAAATAAACAGACCTTCTTTGTCCTATTAAATATGATTTTGACACTAATGGTGGCCATTAACTTGGAAGACAGGATGGAAAGTTCTAAAATTCTTATTTGTTTGCACACATTTTAACAACTTGAAACTAATTTTCTAAATTTTAGCTTATCAGTAAAGTAGAACTGTTCTATTAATATAGGAGCACTGGAACACTATTAAACAATAATTAGTAAATTTTATCTCATTAAAAAATCATATGGTTTATTGAAATTTACTAATATAATTTTTTTTTCATTTCTGAACACTAAAGCAAAATCAATTTATCACCAGATATTAAAAACTAAGTGATTAGACCATAAAAAAAGACACAACCAGTAACTGTATCTTGCCCACAACCATATGATGATGTTCTCATAACAAGTAATTAAAAAATAATCTACTTCAGATTTTAAACAAATTTATTTTTTGTTACTCATATGGACAGTTGGGGTCAGCCGTCCTGGCTATGTCCACTCCAACTTCTTGCCCACCTCCAGCCTACTCACTGGCAGGACAATGCAAGAAGGAGAAAAGACCTTGACACTGTGTAAGCACTGCTCAGTAACAGTTAAAACATCCTTGTATTATCAACACAGTTTTAGTCACAAATCCAAAACACAGCCCCATACTAGTTACTATGAAGAAAATTAACTATACTATAAAATTAATTATCCCAGCCAAAACTACTAAAATACTGTATATTTCATACTGATCCAAATGAAGAATAGGATTTTTACGAAGACATTATATTCGGAGAAAAAAGGGGAGGACAAAATCAGAGAAAAAAAATAACAAAAAAGTTGTTTCATTCACTTTATACTCACACTTTATTGTGCAGTTGGATTTACTACACTTTGCCTTTGAAATCCCAAATTATTTTCTCTGGTTACCCAAGCCTGTTTTGCCATTAAATGTCTATTAAAACGTCAGTGCTGGGCAATAGCCCTACTCACCTTCCCTTTCCTAATAGAATAGCAGACTGTGGGATGTTTTCACAACTCTGCAAGATGGATCTTTCATACTTAATGCATACATTACTAATAATAATAAAACACAAAATTCCTCCATAAAAACACAGACAAAAGATACAAAAACAACTAAATAATCACCAGCAGGAATGATGTAGTCTTAGCCAGACATATTCTACTCTTGATTTCAAAAAGAACACATATATTCCTAAGGAAAAGGTAGAGGACATTTTCTTTGACAAAGTAATAAAAAAGAAATGTTTCAGATGTTACTACAGAGAACATATTTTCATATTATTAACAGCTCTACTAGTGTTTCTTTTCACTAAAAATGTTACAACAAATGGTTATCAAAGAATCATAGAATGGTTTGGGTTG
>NW_010330858.1:0-41899 GCF_000700745.2 Antrostomus carolinensis
GTTCTGCCCGCGGGCAGCCCCTGCCCCCGGCGCGGAGCCCACGCTGTGGAAGGGACCGCAGACACGCCGGCCACTCTTCGCTGTCGTGGGCTCACTACGGGGAGCTTCAGTGTTTGGGCCGTACGGGGCCGGGAGCACCCGCTTGGCAGCTCGTGAACGCCAGGGAGGGCCCTGAGGTCAGGAAGCAGAATGCCAACGGTTTGGGCTGGGCAGGGGGCAATTGCTTCGTGCGCTTCTGCACAGATAGAGCGATTGCCCTCCCGCCAAGGGCAGGAACTCCCGTTTTGCGATATCGCTAAGGACAGGGGCAGGGAATCTGGATCCCTGGAGTGGAGCCGTCATTCAGAACAGGCTACATTCACTGCAGCAGGAGATACTGCCTTTGGCTGTCCTCTTGAAAGGATTGCTCAAACCTGTGACTTCTATTTTGTGGCTATTTCCAGTCACTCCTTGTGCTTTTCCTGCAAGATTTCAGTGGTTTGAAATGCTGGTAGTTTGGCCTTCTCTGTAGTGTTAGAAATAACGTGATGGCGTTGGTTATCGATATGTGTTTTGATCTTTCACGTTTTGACGTGATGCCATTGCCTTGGGAAGGACCATGGTTGCAATTGAGCTGGCATTTTCATTTTAAACACCATTTTTCAGTGGTTTATGACTCAGATTTTCAGAAACCCTTCAGATTTTTTACTGGTATGGCTCTTATCTGCTGTACAGATAAGCTGGGTTCATAACATCACCAAAAAAAAGCTGCTGTTTTAAATATTTCAGGCTTTTTAACCACTTCCGGATAAAACAAAATGTACTGCTGACGCATTTTTAAAGATGCTGCCTTTGGAGCATCCTTTAACAACCAACTTTTTGCCTTCCCAGTGGCAGTAAGGAGTATGATGAACAAGAGGCACCTCTTTTGGGTACAGTGCCTGTGTTACACATCTGTAGGTCCTACAAGATAAACTCAAATCGGTGTGTACCCAAGGCTGTTAATTTTAGCAGAAATTTGCGTGCGGGTAGGGGTGGAGTAGAGACTGTGAGCAATGTTGTCCGGATCTGGATGGCTGCTGCAGCAGAAAGATCAATATAATTGTTTCCAAATTCATTACTTGAGGGGATTGTGGTTTGTCCTGAAAACAAAACCTAACGTGGCTGGGCCCTCAGTAGGCATCGCTCAGCTTTCAATAACACCTCGGTGTGCTTCTTGCCCTAATTATCTGATATCTTCCGCTAATGTAGCTAACGTCTATTAGGCGCGTGTGGTTTACGCTGTTCCCCGCCCTCGCGGAGGCGTGATGACTGCATGTGTGTATCTGTTTTGTGGTGGAGTGTTTTTGTCTTGGTAGGGAGCTTTGATTGACATTTGAGAAGCCACCAGATTCTTGTCAAAACAGTATTGTCTGCATGTAACTTGGAGTCATACCTCATGCAGTTACTAACTGTAGTGTTTGGGTTTGTTTGTTTTGTTGGTTTTTTTTTTCTCTTCTTTATATATATATGTATAAAATAGAAACAAGCCAAAAGACAGCAATGTATTTGGAGAATTTTTTGTTGGTTGGTTGACTTCCTGAGTTGCTATTGATGGGCACTGTAAGGTCAGTGTTTTCATCTTTGCACTGTTCCTTGCAGCAGGTTTGGTGTTTGTTTTTTTTTTTGGCTGGTAAAAAGTGGCAGCCTTGACTATTTTCTTTACTCATCCTTCATCTAAAGTTTCATTCAGGTGTCAGTTGAGGAGTGCTAAGCAGGAGTACAAGACACTGCACAAATTTTCTTACCAGTAGATGGCCTTGCGCCTTTCCTAACATGCACAGAGGGATCAGACTGACGGGATCAAATTCCAGGAGCAGTTAACACACAGGATACTGGCTTTTTAGTTCCTTTGTGATTCCACCTTTAAAAATGTAAGGTTTTGGAATTAAAGTTAAGTTTTTAATTTACCACATATGTGCACTGGTCATAGGAAATTCTGTTCAAGATTGTTGCAAAAACACCCAAGGAATAATTTTGACCACACATGACTGCAGTGTTCTGTCTTTGGGAGTAGCTGAATTGGAATCTGTATTCATGCCTTAACTGGCATCAAATCTTTTCTTCCCTCTCCAGGAACCCCACTTGCTCCTAGAGAAACTGACTTAATCAGGGTATTATCACCTTATGAATTGCTAAGTTTTTGCAAAGGCTTACTTAACTAGTCTCTCCAGGTGAAGAAAAAATTATCAAAGTGAAATAAAACATGATTGAGAGCCCAGAGGCCTGTGCAGTGTATTGGTCTCATCTCAAAATGTTGAATCCATATTTATATTCCAGAGGGAAAATAACAGGGAGGGGGGAAGCAAAAGACCCAACTTGCTTTCTACAACTTCTTCTATTATTAAATAGTTACAGATTTTTAAAAATTTAAATATACTGTGTGGTTTTTTTAAATACTTAATTTACATTTGGTTTGGTGTATTGCTAATTATTTAGCAGTTCTTTAGTACTAAGATTGGAAAATAGATTAATGTAGTATAACTTAACCAAAGTAGTTCCATCAAAGTTAAATTCTCTTTTCACCTACAATACACTTTAGAAGATTATTGTTGCACAGAAGACTTACACTGGCATACCTTAAAATAATAAATGTGGGAGCTGTTGAATTTGAGAAGAGTTATGAATTCCTTACTACAATTGTCTTCCTTTTAGCTTTGCATTTTATTGTCTTGTATATGTTGACTTATTCCCCTGTTTTTTATAGTAGATAGTAAATTTGCCTTAAAATGTGGATTAGGGGATATAACTGTTATATTTGGACAACTTGATTTGACTGAAAAGGGAGGGAAAGATGAGAAAATACAGAATATATATTTTTGGAGAGACTTATAATGAAACATTTTGTTATGTGATTCATGTTTTTAAATAACTTGAATTTTCAAGAGAACAGGGATAAAGCTCAAACACTTAATAATAAGGCCCAAAGTAGAGTAATTTTGTTTTACTTACTGTCTGCATTTTGTTTTATTTTGTTTTTCTATTTTGCCTCTCCCCTCCCCTCATGTATGTTCACAACAACCTAATTTTTACTTTTAGTTTAAGTACTAGACTGAGTAATCCATTACTCATGCAGCTCTATTGCGTTGCCTTCATCCTTGGTTCAAACCTGTTTTGTTCTGTGACTCTGGTCTTGGGGAAGGATCGAAGTGGCATCAGTCTTTAAATCATCAGCCCATACTGGGTACAGGTTTATGGTGGAATGCTTAGCCCTTTGTTTTCCAGCTCTTCTGTGAAACATTGAAATAGTGACCTTGCTCCACCTGCCAGCTGCACCCTTTGCTCTATGGTTTTGTGGACCAGGAATTATTTGTAACCACTGTAACTAGCATCTATTTTGTGGCAGAATCTATTGGATTCTGACAATTTGGGGTTACCCTTTTCCCTTTCTAAGATACTACTGATAATCACCTGAGTTAGTCGTATAGTGAAAGGTGTCTTGGTGAGATGATGTGGTAGCAAAGCACTGTATTGGCCCAAACACCCCGTTGTGCAAGTGGGGAAGCTGATACAACAGCATAGAAATGGGAAAGCAGTATATGATGGGAGAGGTACATGAACACCCTGTGGGGTTTTTTTTGTAAGGGTGCTACATGGTGTTATATCAAATCCCCTCTACTCCGCTCTTGTAAGGCCCCACCTGGAATACTGCGTCCAGTTCTGGAGCCCCCAACACAAGAGAGACCTGGAGCAGCTAGAACAAGTCCAGAGGAGGCCACCAGGATGATCCGAGGGCTGGAGCACCTCTCCTATGAGAACAGGCTGAAAGAGTTGGGGCTGTTCAGCCTGGAAAAGAGAAGGCTCCAGGGAGATCTTATAGCGGCCTTCCAGTACCTGAAGGGGCCTACAAGAAAGCTGGGGAAGGACTTTTCATAAGGGCAGTTAATGACAGAACAAGGGGAAATGGGTTTAAGCTGAAAGAGGGCAGGTTTAGATTAGATATTAGGAAGAAATTCTTCACTGTGAGGGTGGTGAGACACAGGAACAGGTTGCCCAAGGAAGTTGTGGATGTCCCCTCCCTGGAGGTGTTTAAGGCCAGGCTGGATGAGGCTTTGAGCAACCTGATCTAGTGGAAGGTGTCCCTGCTCCTGGCAGGGGAGTTGGAACTAGATGATCTTTAAGGTCGCTTCCAACCCAAACCATTCTATGATTCTATGAAAATCAGATCAGGGACTTCTGGCATGCAGCATGTTCCTATGAGAAGTAACAGTGACCTGATACACAAGCCTGGGGAGCCATAGATGCAGTATTTATCTAAAAACCCCCCACATTAGCAACAAAACAGAGTGGAAACATGACAAAACAGAGTGGAACCAGAGTGGAACCCGAAACTCATAGCAAGTCACTTGTCTCCTCTTGCAGTCCTCCTCTGGAGAAGGTGATAAAGGAGAATTGGGAATAGTCCCTGTCACTCTAAAAGAAAGCTGAAACAGATGTGTGTCCTTTCTCTTGCAATTCAACTTGTTAACACAACCCTGGATCCATGCTTTTGCTAACAGACCCAGTTTGATGACGTCAATGCATTCTTCACAGCAGCAAAAAAAAAACATTTTTCAAACAAACTGAGCATTTCCTTAGACTGGAAAAGCAAATTGGCAGGATGCCTGGTGTCTCCTACAGCCAATCACTATAACCTTACCATAAATGTAGATGTGTTTCTATCTTAGGGTTGATTACTGACTTTATTTTAGCCATGGGACCATCCTGTCCCAGCCCTCTGTGTGTGCACTCGACCAGTGAGATCCTGAATGCTGCATTATTTAGTAAATATTTTGCAAATCACACAGACTCACTTAAAATTTGGCTTTGTGACTTGATATATTGTAAATGCATCTCTCTTAAATGTTTTGCAGAGCTCTATCTCCATCTAGAACTTGCAGCAGGCAGTTTAGCTTCAGAAGGTGGCTGGTGCTCTGCTCTTTTTTTCTCAGAATAATTGCCCTTGGATTTTTGAAGATGGTATTACTAACACTAAGATTATGCTTCGTGCTTGCAAAGCCTGGTGTACAGCAAATGCTAACTGTCAAACATGTAACAGGTGAACTGTAAAAGCTCTTGAGATAATGTGCTAGGGAGGCTAGATGTTCTTCAGAGGTGAGTGAGGAAGTGTTCAAACCCTCTCCTTTCAGGCACTGCCTGGACACAGCATGACTGATTTGGTCTGTGAGTAGTATTAGTTTTCTGCATTTGTGAGTTAAATCCAAGGCTGAATCCTCATACTGAGGATGAGAGAGTGAAGATCTATTGAGAAGCGTCTGCAGTTAAAAGGTAAATGTGAGTAAAAGGAGGTCTTCAATTCTGCTTTTAACCTCTGATCTGAAGATGGCAGTAACAGGCACACCAGATGGCTTTATTTCCGATGTTGAGTAGGTGACCCAGAGACAGCCACCCTTCAAGGAGAAAAGTTTTCATGATAATTTTAAAGTTAACTAAGACAAATTTTATTAAAGGTGGCAGTGGGGAGGAGAAGCTAAAAGAAACATTTTAAAAGATCTCAGCCTATTGTAGTTGAATTTCTGAGGCTGTAAGAAATATTATGTCTTTAGGGATTTAGTTCCACTGGTTTGCTTTGCTCTGTCATGCTCCTCTTTCTGGGATATCATCTAACAAGTGAGACTAGCACACTTAGATAAAGCAATGCCTTGTGGCTGAGACTCCAAAGTTCCTCGGGATTTTTTGGATATTGCTTAAACTTTGAAATTCTTTGGGGCAGGGAAGGGGGACAGAAAGTGATGTGAAAAGTTTTATCCCTCCCATTAACATCTCAGATGCAGTTTGGCATCCTCTGTGACATCAGATGTTATTCAGAGCGAGAGCAGGATGCAGTGATGTCGCTCTAAATGTTTGTCCCCTGTGCACTGCTGTGCACTTTTAACCAGGGCTTGTGCTTCAGGTCAACAATCAAGAGCTAAATTCTGGTAAAGAGGGGCTGTTGTGGTAGGAGCAACAGCCCTTCTTTAGGGGCTCTTTAGACCTCTTTAGGAGGTCTTGGGCCTGGCACTGTTCCTGCCTTCACCTACTCACCCACTTCTACCACACATCTGCACAACCAGACAAGAGAGCTGGGTAGCTCATGCAGCTACAGGAGTGAGTCATACCTTCTCTGTTCAGCTGCACAGTCAAGCTTTTATGAGCACGAAGCAAATGAAATGAGTGCGTAGTACAGACTCACTTATGTTTCTGTCGAAAAGCAGTTGATTGTTTTCTGCTGGTGGTTCTCATCAGCACTTAAATGATGGACTTAGAAAGCAGTGTGTTTCCAGGGGTGGTCATAACAAGAAGAGATACACTGATGTTTGCTGTCTAAAGCAGTCTGTTAAGCTGTCAGATAAAATGTTACAGATATTTTTCAGCTGAATAATTTCTCAAATACTTCTTTGAAGCCAAGTATTTCAGAAGAGGCATCCTTTCTATGCTGCATGGTAGCTGCCTCTCGTGCCGTCAGCCAGCTCACATGGAGGAACAGGAGACTGGATGGGGGACTGCAGAGGGACGGACAGCAGAACTTGTGTTTCTGGTTCCCTGGGATGGGTGGGAGAGCCTGGTGCCAGGGCAGGCCACAGCTGTAACAGCCACAGGTTTCACATCCCTTTGCTGTAATAGTGTAAGAAAATTGCCTTACCTTCTTGAGATAGATGTTTTGGATCAGCTCTCATTGAATCACTTCAGTGAGCCATGACTTTACCTGAGATCAATGGTAAATTTTATGTCTTCTTGAATGAAGCTAAGATTTCACTACACATGCATCAAGCAGATGTATAGATATGTTATATCAGTAACCGGGGACTTCCCTCCCTCCGGGAGGCAGGGCTGGCCTCCAGCCCCTTCGCTGTTAGCGCCCCAGAAGGGCAGCCCAGTCTGCCTTGCACTTGCCGCACGGCAGAGCCTGGAGCGTCTTGGCTTGGTGCAGTGAAGGGCTGTTGCTATGTGGAGTTTGTTCCTTGCTCTCCCAGCTGCTGTTCCACTATTCCTGACTGACCTGGTACAAACCCCATGCTTTGTTTTCAGGGGACCTACCTGAAAAACAGGACCTGACAAAGACAAGTCTACAGAAGAATAACTATAAATTATTAAAATCAAGATAATAGGGAAGTTTTAGCCGTCATGAAAACAGTACCTTGTGTTTATGTAGGCAGAAAAAAGAAAACAGATGTTAGCCCTTTTTCCCAAGCGTGTTTGTCCCCTGTTGCTCCCAGTGCATTTTTCTGAGGAGGCCTGACCATTTGCAGTACAAGTGGTGCTGAGTTTTTAATGCTGTAAAATACTATAGCAACACTGTTTTATTTAAATACAATTCAGAAAGAGGGACATGTTTATGCTGAAGACCTGCTAATTGTATAAATGTCTCCTTTTATTAAACAATGTGTTCATTAGTGTAACACAGACTAATCACAATACAGAGGAAAGATTTATATTATGTTGAAGAGGTCTGAGCACTTGACCCCATAAATGAATTCCCAGAGACAGTTAAATACAATGGAGTAAGTAACAGTCTCTAATTAGGAAGCTGAAAGAGTTGTATGTAGTTCTGGTAGCCTGATGTGGAAACTATGCAGGCATTTTTGAGATCCTTGGGCAAGTGTTTTGCAGCAGTGAAAGGAGTTACTACATCTATTCAAGAAGGTACTAGCAAGGGACTGAAAGCAAAAGAATCCTGGGAAATACTTACAGGACTGACAACACAGTAGAAACCATAATTCTGAGACAGAGATATTCACAACCTTGTCTTTTATTTAGTACTCTTACTGACTTGCAAAAAGTGCAGAAGAACATGGATCGGCAGGCTTAACATTTTCTACCTGTAGATACTTGGGATAATCTTGAAGTCCTGAAAACCACAGTGAAACCAGGCAGATGTTAACCTTCTGTCTATGGAAAGGAGTGCTGTGTGCAGCGACAGCTGTATTGGTGCTGGTCCCTATGGGCATACTATATGTGTGTGCAATACAGAACAGTATCTGTGATCTTATCCTAGTTAAGAAATGGATCAAAAAGCAGTTGAGGTTGGAGATATGTCCAGCTGGGCTGTAGGCAGGTTAGACCTGAGTCCTGACAGTTTTTATCCCCCATGAGGCTAGTGGTACAACAATTGGTCTTGGAATGAGCGAAAGCTTTGCAGAATTCTGTCTTTTCTTCTTTCTGAAGGATGGTTGTGTTTGTTTCAGAAACGTGTGTCTAAGTCTTTCTCACAGTCGTAAAAGGAAAAGAACAAAACATTGTTCTTTGGTCTGATAGGGACTTTGAGCAAACAGTTAAAGGTGAGCATGTAAAATACATTTAATAGAAGAGGAAAAAAAAAACCCAACACAATCCCTACATTTATCTGGAAAATGCTGGCACACTTTCAGAAAACCAACCAGATTATTGAACAAAAATAGCATGTTATCTGTACTTTTCCATAGTTCTTATGGTTGTCTGTAAGAAAGAGGAAGAATAAACTATTTTATGTAACTAAGATGTATCTGAAAAGCAAAGGTGAAAAACCTGCCTGCTTCAGGCTTCTTGTGAGACTTGAGTGTAGCTTGGGGAGATGGAGTTTATAAACTGGATGTGCTAGAGTGTGAGTAATAGCTGTGTGCTAAGCTCCTCCTGGTTAAGTGACCAACCATTGTCAGCTGTCAGTCTCCTGGAGCACCACAGTAGATAACAGGGGGGTCTTCCAGGCCAAAGCAGCAGCCAGGCTGTGTGCAGGAAGGTGTGCCAGAGGCAGGCTGACACTGCACACAGGGCAGAGGAGAGCACCAGTGCAGCCTCATTCTTCCTGCAACCTGCGGTGAGTTAGGCGCCTTTTTGCTGGGTATGTTTGTCTGCACCTTGTTTTCATCGACCAAAATGACATTCAACAAAAGTGTGATGGAATGGTGTAGGGATCCTTTTGTACAAGTCAGAGATGCAAAGAGTTTTCTCAAGGCTTCGTATTATAAACAACATTCTGCTGAGGAGGACTCTTGTTTTGTCCTAGATCTCTAATGTACATTGTAGCAAGTTATAAAAACACATACACACACATGCTTTATCCATGACATTTATCTGTAACTTATGTTTTTGTTCAGATGGCTGATAAAGGCGGTAAGGTGCATAGCCAATGGTGGGTAGGGAAGGTCCCACAGAATTGCACCCACTCAGCAGTGATTTCCCTGTGCTGACGTGCTGCAAGACTTCAGCTAGACAGTTCTGCTACTCTGCATAGGTTGATTCTACATTCGCCTTATTTTTAAGTATTTCATGTTTGAGAAAGTGAAAGGCTTTAAAGGACTTTTACAACTAAATTTGTAATTTCTCATAAAAAGTTTGACAAGAAGTAAATTTTATAAAGCCTTATTCATCAGCATTTATTTATTATATTATCTCCTTTTATTTTTTATTATTTGGATTCTATATTGGCAGCTGTGATAGTTTGACTTAAAAGTGGTATGTTCATCTGGCAAGTTTGTAATTAGCTACTTCTTGCCATTACGTGCTTGAAATTTTTGTTAAACTGCCTTTCTTCCTGTTTCAGGAAAACCCCTTAAGCATTTTTAAGGACTAATGAAAATAAATGTTAATTGTTCTGGAGGCACTTTGGCCTGTTCTCTGGGACACCTGGATGGATGCAGGCTATCCAAACCTGCTGCACTGTGCATGCCCAACTTTACTGCTGGCTCTTTTTGCACCCTGCTGTGATGGTGTTGAAATAGAAAACCCCAAACTGTTTTGCAATCCTTTGCATTGACATCTGACTTTTTCCTGGTACAGAAAATGTACACATATTAAATATGTTTGCATTTACCACATAGAATCATAGAATGTTTTGGGTTGGAAAGGACCTTAAAGATCATCTAGTTCCAACCTCCCTGCCAGGAGCAGGGACATCTTCCACTAGACCAGGTTGCTCAAAGCCTCATCCAACCTGGCCTTAAACACTTCCAGGGAGTGGGTTTTTTTTTATAATTCCATATAACAGCATGTATTTCCATATAATACCATGCCAATTCAAAAAGTATGTTTCCTTTTTATCCTAAGATATTTTTAAAAAGTGTTAACTTTGTTCACGCAGGTTGTAGATTTCACCTTGTATTTTTTGTATGTTCTTCAGTTTATTGCCACATAATGCTCATTTCTTCACTGTGATACAGTGGTTCTCATGTAAGTTTAAAAAAAGAGTCCAGCTGTGCTCTCAGGAGTCGTTTGTTTATAGGGTGTGCTGAGTGGCTCATACAGAAGACAAGGAAGTTGCAGCAGGACGGTGTCTCCTTGTCCTGCCCAGCAGCGACACCTAACTGCTCTGAGCCCAGGTGCCAGCAAAAAGGGGCTGGAGACCAGGGCTGGGCAATCTGGAGAGGAAAGTACCTGCTTGTTCACATTTGTGGGGAGAGATGCTCCACGGTTTGTCATCATCCAGAGCCCACGGGCAAAGAAGCTCTGGCAGTCACAAAAAGTGAAACTCTGGCACTACAGAAAATTATTGAAGTAGTGAAAGAAATTACCCTGCAGAGGTGCTTTTCCTCACTGTTTGCTGGAGGGCCAGCCAAACTGGCTGATATAGGCACTTGAGCTTGTGAAGCACTGTGATTGAACTAGGCATGCAGAGTCCATGGGTTTAATCTGTAAGTAATAGCCTTATGAAAGCTGCTTCCAACAAATTTCTCTGATGGGAATGATCTGATTTCTCATAATATGCAAGCTCATCTTGAAATCTTCCTTTTTGTGAGGTAATAATAGGGCAACCACTTCCAAACCACTTCCAAAACTCCTTGTTGCTGTCAGTCTGGGAATACATTGGTTGAGGGGCTTGGAGGCTGTTGTGGAGGAAGGACCCCTGTGCTCTGCCTGCCTCACACACACGCTGTACACAAGTACAGGGCTTGTTATTCACAGTGATATGGTGCGAAGATTTCATTTATATTTTGGCAAATTTAGATAGCATGTTACTGGAGAGGTTCTGATAATCGTCTGGGGGAATCTCTTCTCTCAGGTCTGGGGAGATACGCAATGTAACATTATCCTGAAATCTTGTCTACAATATAGGGCTGATACAGCTGCATGAAATGTGACCAAGCTATTGAGGTGCTGCTAAGAGTTTACATGCAGCAGGGCAGAGCTTGGCCATGGCCAGTAGCCTGAGGGCTTATCTAGGATCTCTGGTGGATTTGCAACTCTCGGTATAAAGATAGTGTTCCTTTGACTATGCTTCTGATATATTTGATGTTTTCTTTCTAGCATTAGGCATGCCTATACCAGCTGGAGTGTGAGCTAAGGGTGCTACCTTGCAGATAAAATGTAGATCTTATTTCCACAAAAAAATAATGGAAAGCAATCTATCTCCAAAACTATGTGTTTAAACTAGGCAAATTTATGGAGGAAAAATCTGTCCACTTCTCTTATGCATGAAAATATAGGTACAAACTCCTGTCTCAAGAAATCCTTATGCTGCATGTAAGGAAGCAGAAAGGACATAGGAACAACTTTATCACTTTAAGTGTCTCATTTCTTTCCTAAGCATCTGCTATCAGGAAATATCAGAGACAGGATACTGAGCTACATGGATATCAGCCTGACTCAGCAGGGCTCATTCTTATGTGCTATTTATTTATCTAAGAAGGATGAGGAGGGAGCTACTAGCTTATTTTTACTTTGAATATCTTCCTTTGATTTTGATTGAGGGATAACTTTATCTAACATTAACATGGAGAAAGATACCTTGTCAAGAAGATGAAGGAAGTTGTGAATTAACATGTTTCATCATCCCACTCAAGAGAGCCAGGAGGCAAACACTGTATCCTGTAACACTTGAGCAGCACTGGCAAAACTATTTTCCAAACTTTGTGGGTTGAAAACTGCCATATTTGAATGATTAGAGCTGTTTTGTCTTAGTTGTTAGAGAGAGACTAGTGCAAGAGCCTGACAATCACAGAGAAAGCTAGTCTATGGGTCTGACAGCTTATGGTTGATCTGACACTTTACAGATGCATATTGTGTGACAGCTGCAATGAATCAGGTTATTAGAGGGACTTTCTGCTCCCTAAAGCTTATTTATTCCTGCCTTTCTTGAAAAGGGGGGTGGGGAAGTGTTAATGCCTATCAGTGAGATAGTGGAGAGGGCCCAAAGCCAGACAAACCAAAAGTTTAGAGATTCTGCTAATACTATGAAGATGAAAGGAATCCCCAAATGGAAGGGAGCCAGAGACATATTTAGCAGAACTTCATTCCTGAACAGCCAATTGGATGTAGGCAGGAAGGTCTCCACACATGTCTCAGAAGTCGTTTTCCCTTATAAAGTAATGGCTTGTAATGTTATGAGTAAAGAGGTTGCTGTATTCCCAGTTTTCTATAGCAGTTGGGATAAGACTGCAGCTTCTGCCCTCCTTTACCAAACAAGTATGGCATCTATGAACTGATGTGTGGCCTCTGAGCTGGCATCCTTCAGGCCAGCTGAAGCCCATGTCCTAGGCATGTTGGCTCTACAGCTCCTGCTGCTGTGGAGTCCCAAGCACATTTTCTGTCCATATCACAATCTGCACAAGTTCTTGAAAACCAAAGAACTTGACTTAAGGAATGTAGCTAAGAGTTTGTAATGTGTAGCTCAGAGTTTCCACTGATATCTTTAAAAATGCTTGAAGTCAGTAGACAAGTCCCCAATGCACATGGGAGCTTTGCTAGTATCATTATAAAGAGAGCAGGGAAAAGGGTATGAAAGAAAGGCAAAATTACTTTTTCTGCTTATTTTCCTTTCTCTTACCATACTCCAGACCTGCTCCTGTAATGGAGACTGCAAAAGAGTTTAGCATGGACAAACAGAGAAGTTCTTGGGGAAGCCAAAGAAAAAAATATAGGTTTTGGCTACAATGGATACAATGAAAGAACTAGAATTTCAGGGTATAGACACACTGGGCAAACTGTACTGTGGTGTTTTCTACACAAATGAGCAGGATAATTACTGAAAGATAGGCAGCAGAAAGTGGTGATGGAAGTAGCCTCCAAAGGGGAAGCTAAACTACTTTCAGGAATGGTGGTGTGTTCTTTTTCTTGCAAAAATTTATATATGTATTTGAACTAAGCTGGTATGTGTCCACAGAGGAAGGTTCAGACATTTGATCCCCAGCATTTAGCCTAGGTTCTCGGAAGACTTTATCTGTTCAGTTCTCTTTAGGTTCTTATTCTTGTCTCATACGTTCTCCCCTTCCTACCTACCCCTCTGACAATGACCTATGTTGCTGAGAAGAAAGGTGTAAACTACTAATGCCATTTTTTTCACCATGTGTTTTTTTTTTCTATAATAATATCTGCGTGATCATAACTCTAGCATGGAATCACTAAGAAGGAAAGAAATATCTGTATTCTGTAATGTCCCTTGAGCTGCACTGACCTAATTTCCTTGCATAGTTCACCTGCTTGCCTTCCTTCCTTCCTGCCCCAGGACCTTCAATAATGTAACGCCTCAGAGATGAGCTGCCTGCTGGGCACTGGCTCTCCATTGTGTGCGGGAGGCACGGTTGTGCAGAATCTCTACATTTTTTGCTGTGTTGTTCCTCTGTATCCATCACTACTGCTCCGTCAGCTCCTGCGCTTGCTTCTCCCTTCTATTCTGCATAGTGTTGTCTCTAACAATTATCCTTCATAACCATAGGAAGGTTCCTCCAAACATGGTGTTTCCTCCTTATTGCTATATCAGCAGCTGCCTGCTATGAATGAGACTGTGTCAGCCATATCTTTTCCATGAGCACCCTGAAGGCTGGTATTTTCACATCTTTGTGCCCAAGACAGGGAAGGTTATGTGTGATCCCCACCCAAATATCTATTCCTCATAGCAGCCAAGGGGCTGCTGCTGCCACCATCATTGCCACCACCAGTAATTGTGGTACACGCCAGGCTAAGTTTACAGGAACTGTGATGAAGCTTGAGAGAAATACAAAGGTGTCTGTGGTATCTGCATGGCCACTGCCTCCTATAGTATCCACAGTGGCCTCTTGTAGAAAACTGTTGCCTGTACTTCTAGCTATGCTGAGGTACAGTGTGAATGGTCTACCAGTTCTACCTGAAGGGTTATTTGCTTGGCTCTGCAGTCTCATATGTGCATTATCAGCTAGAGCACCATCACCAGTAAGCTTTTTTGGGACTGTGAACCTCTTTGCATTAAGGTGAAGAGTTTGGATTCTTTTGGATCTCTAGCTCAGTCTTGGTATTTCCAAGGAGAAAGAGTAGATGATGATTCTGAAAACCTTGGATTATGTTTCCTTCTGTCTAGGAAGTAATTGTTGTTTGTATCAAAACCAGACTTGATATGGTGATGAAAGGTTCTGCTGTGTGAAATTTTCCTTCCCCTTGATCTGAGTTCAGTGATCTAATACCATATGTTCTATGCAAGGTACGTAATTTTTCTCAACTGTGTCTTTGAGTGTTGCTTGAAAACAAAGAATTTTGTTTTGGCTGTCCTTTGAGTGTCAGTTGGAGATACACCAAAAAGCATCTGTTTATATCCTCTGTTGTAGATTGCTTACCTTGGTGGGTTTTGTTCCTCCCCCCCACCTCCCAAATATCTCTTATATTTTGCCTTGATGCTGGAAGTGAAATAATAAATAGCTTTTGCATGGCTCATGTTCCAACACTTGTTAGCTTCTGTTTCTGACCCTCAAAGGCAGTTACATTCCTTGAAAGTTCCTTTCCTTAAAAGTTAAATTCCTTTTGGTCTTCAATCCATAATTCTGCCTATCTGCTATCTCTACTAGTGGCCTAATCCTTATAATCTCTACATCAGAAAAACTCCCACTGCAGTTGTATGGGAGATTTTTTTGCATTAAGACTACTCAGCTGGGCAGCAAACACTCTGTAAGCAAACACAATATGCCCCTCCCCATTGTAACAAGACTTGCAAAGCAAGGATCTCACTTGGATTCTCACATCTTTCTTGGCTTGTGTGCGTAGAGCAGTTTTGAATTTGTAATAGTTTAGTATTGGAGTTTAGAAATGTTGATTTCTGGTCTTTAGTACAAACTTGATGACAAAACATTGTTGACTATGAAAGGGCTGCTTCTGTAGAATCAGCCTGTCCAGAGAACAGCTGGCTACAGCTGTAAAAATCCGGTCCTGTGCTGAAAATAACTTGCACAGTGAGAACCCTTGCTTTATTTGCTAAAAATATGTTAAATGGAAAAACTAGATGCTATAAAATTTAACAACTTTATTATGAACAGTTTGAGATGAGTTTACAACAGTCCAGACTTGTGGCCATCAGTGGAGAAGCACTAGGGCAAAGTTGGCCCATTGGTCCTAGGGTTTTGAAAATAAGCTGACAGAGAAACAGAATGGATTCTAACCCATTGCAAGCCAGAGGGGATCATAACAATCTTTTAACAGAACATTTTCACAACCTTGAAAGACTTCACTGTGAATGCTATACAGAGCAGGTACTTTTTTAACTACCTGTAAGCCAATGGGCAATATTTAGCATACAAGCAAAATGCTGAGCTTTTAAAGAGACTTTGTGGCAAAATTCAGCAGCTGTTTAGCTTGCCAGAAATATTGTTTTTGTCAAAATTTTTAATGAAAACAAAGTGTTTCTTTAAAAATGCCTTCCCTATTATAAATGACTGCTCTTCCAATTCTTCATTCTGCCTCTTGGATGTTACTATGGAGGCCTGGACCTCTCTTGTTTGAACACATACTCCTCCTGCCAGAGGGTGTCTATTGTGGGCACACTTCATCTCTCTGTATTTTAGCAATTCTCCTCAAGTTTTAAAAGTGTTTATCTTAACAGCTGGAAGTCTCCTCCTGTTTCATGAGCTCTGCACTGGAATGCAGTGGAAGAGACCCAGGGCCTGTGGCCACCCAGATTAGAGGTTTTTGTAATAAGGTCCCTATATGGTTTTGTTAGAGACTTCAGCTCTCTCTCTGTCTGTCTCTGCTCCTTGTTTGGGAGGCTGGTGGGAGGAGAGGAGCTGAAGGGGCTATATAACCTCAGAGCTTTCAGATACAGAGTGCACCATCCCAGAGCAGCTATCCCCAGCCAAGCACTGTCAGGGTAAGTGGCACTGAACCAATAGCATGATTTACAGATTGCTGGAGGACTTCAATTAAATAATGTCAAATGGAGGCTATTCAAGAGGATGTATTGCTGTGCTGAAGTTTGCTTAAGCAAGCTTACTTGGTAGAATTGAATTGATAAAATGCTTGTATTATCTACACTGAGTTGTCTTTATTTTATAGCACTTCTGAAAGGGAAATAAAAACTCTACCTGATGATTTTGCTGATTCCAATTGCACTCCAGCAACAGCATGAAGACACAGTCCGTGTAATGCCATGGCTGGAATTATAGCTATATTAGTGTTTAAATGAACCTGTGTGACCCTGCAGTGTTAGTTTTCTACAGAACAGAGTTCCTGAAGGGTGAATTTGCCCACTGTGTAGTAGGGTTTCTCAGCAGATCTGCTTTAGTGCTGTTAACTCAATGTAAGGTGATGTGAGTGTTTTGGGGAATATGACTGTAAGAGGAGCTAGAAATAAGCAAAATAACAGTGTCTAATAGAATACAATGAGGATGTGTGTGTATTTGCTCTTGTCTCTATGTATATGAAACTACTGTTCTGTAAAATGCCAAACATTTCATTAAGGAACAAGCTACACACAATATTTCTTGTGGGACTGGAGTTCTCTTAAGTAGCTTCTTGTGGGGGTTAGTGAGGTGACTGGTTAACTTTAGATGTAAAGCAGTTAGAGGAAAGAGGCTAAATACTTTATTAATTACTTGGGAGAAAAATTTCCTTCCTTCTACAGTGCTGAGTGACATTTGCTGCTGTAAGATGTCATTACTGCATGCCATGGCAGTCCTGAGCTGTAACTCACTGGCTGGCAGCAAAGCACCCTGTCTGAAATAATTCAGCTTTGATTTTTCAACTTTTTGTGCTTTGTTACTAAATATGGTTTTCATTTAGAGTCCACTAAGCTCAGAAATGTAGCCTTTCCTGCCCCTTTCTTTCCCCTCCCCCAAGTGATTTTTGGCATTGCATTAGCTGCATGGGTTTGAGCAAACCCCCTGACCTCGAACTCTGTTCCAAAAACAGACGGTTGAAAAGCCTATTTCCTAATTAGGAAATGGTTTGTCCAAACCAGTCTGTTCATTCATGTTAGATAACAATTGTACTCCATTCAGTAAATGTTTGAATATAAAGAGCCTGTTTCCCCAGGAGTTTAATAAATACAAAAATTGCAACCACTTTCCTTTCCCAATAATAATGGGAAAATATCTGGAGTGCATCAAGTGAGGATTTTCCCTATCCTTGTCTTCTCCTGGGAGCTATGCCCAAGCAGCCTGTGGGAGCGGGGCTGCAGCCATGTTGCCTGGCTGCCTGGCTGGGGAGAGATGGAGGATCTCAAATGAAGGATTTGGGAGAACTGTCCGTGCTTGTTCCATCTGATGTAGAGGCTAAACACATCCTGGGCTCCCTTGCTCCTCAGCTGTGGCTCGTGCTGACCCAATTCCCACTTTGTCCTGCACTCCCAGTATTCCCCTGGCAGAAGGTTGTGGAGACTGTGTACGAGGCCATCTGGTCTGTGGATGACAGCTGCCTCCTTTAGCTGTTAACACACTGCAATTTGTTGAACTCTGCATGAACGCCCAGGCTCAGAGCTAGCCAAGCGATTCCCTGCCACACTATAAATCGTGAGCAAATAGTTCTTGAATCCTGGTATTCAGTGCTTGTTTCTGTAATTGACTTTAATACAAAGCCTTCAAAGCATTTTTATTACCCATATTATCTTCCTGTTGCCAGAGGAGGAAAACAGTTTCTTTTTACTGAGACAAGGAGCAAACATAAATTACTCTGCCACTCTACAAATGAAGTTTATTAGCTGCTTTGAAATGATGCTAGACCATACACGATGGCCTATTTTTAAAACACATATTGTCCTTGACTTCATTGTAAAGGTGGGTTATTTTTTGAGTGACTAGGGGAGGGCTGGAAAAGGGTTTATAATTTTTTTTTTTTTTCCTTTTTAATTTGGAACAGTTCTTCTCTTTTAGAAGGTTAAATGTAAACTTATTTGGCCGTCTTCACCCAGTGGGTTAATATCTACATCTGGAAAACACCACTGGTACATGCCTAGCATTTAACGTGGTTAGTCATTGGGAAGCCCAAGAACGGATGGGGAAGACTGAAGTGCTCTTACCTTTGACAGCTTTCCGCGTGTGTCAGGGTTTTGTCAGGGTGATAGAAAAGCAGGGGAAGTTGCGCTGAATCCAATGCAAAGGGATCTTTGTTTTTGCAGCTGTCAGTCCAGCGTTCTCTTTTATCTCTCACCCACCCCCAGTCATGGATTTCTGTGACCAAATTTAGATAAACATTTGGTGCTCCCGCATCTGTCTGCCCATGCCGCAGGACTAGAAGTGTTCTCTGGAATTCCCCAGATAACCTCTAGTGCACACAGCCCTGCAGCAGACATGGTTGAAACCTCTCACACTTACAAAAGGAGGCCCGTTCCCTCGTATGGCCCCGCAGGCCTTGTGATTGCCGAACCAGTGACATATCTCTCTTTGCTGGTCTTGATTCATATAGCTGTCTCTGTCGCCAAGGGTGGGTCTGCTACCTGAGTGGGGTTTTTTTAACAATTCTTTCCTGCTCTTTTCATAGGGCTGTTTTCTGTCTGGAGGGCCTGAGGACGTTGACATAGAAGATGTGCGAGGAAGAAGACAGCACTGCCCTTGTTTGTGACAATGGGTCAGGGCTCTGTAAAGCCGGCTTTGCTGGGGATGATGCTCCAAGAGCAGTTTTCCCTTCCATTGTGGGTCGTCCCAGGCACCAGGTGATGAACTGCTTCGGTTATTCCACAATGGGCTTGTAGAAGGCTTTGCTGCCTCATCCCCAGTCCTCCATCCCAGAGCCACCTTTTCATGTGTTTGCAACTAGCCCAGCCCTGGGTCATCTGTGTAACACGGTATTTCCAAGCAAAATGAGCCCAGCAGTGCACTCACCTGAGTCAAAGTTGGTCTCTCACCTTGTGGAAGGAGTAATTCTAAAATTTTTCACTCCCTTATACGCTCTCTTCTCTCTATCCCGTAATTCTGGATTATCCAGAGAACTTGGTAATTAGAGATAGTTTTAAAAAATCCCACAAAAGCCCAACACAGAAGTATCTGGAAATTTTGACTGCCCTAAAAGCTGATGATAGGTGATGTGTGGAAAACTAAAGGAGGAAAGAGATGTTTTCAGTCAGCTTCCTATTAACCTTCCTGACTTCATTCATTTAGCTCTGTCATAAATAAACACCTGTCTAGGGTTGAGATTCTTTAGCTTCAGGGTTTACATTTTGGAATACGATGCATTCCAGTCATTTTTAATAGTTTGCAAAATATATGTATTATCTGAGCTGACAAAAATATAGAGTTTCTGAATGATCATCATTAGCATGAACTACAGCAGCTTGTCTAGGCCCCAGCAAACTAATCCTCCTAATTAGTAAATCCATCTAATTACTTCTATGCCATCTAAGGACCTGCTGAAGTGGGAAGAGGTAAACTGGCTGTAAGATGCAGCATTTTATATACCCAGCAAATACATTTTAAGCTCTTCAGGGCAGAAGAAATGTGGCTAATTCAGGACTCTGGACATTAGCATAATTAAAAAATATTCAAATGCTAGCTTCTGTAGATAGTGTGAACAGTATTAATTGCTCAAAGGCAAGCCATACAGTCACAATGGAAACAAATACAGCGGATTTCTAGAACCTTTCTTTCCTGCTACATATCACTGGTAGCATTAGTGCCCTGAAAGAAGGATCATCCCATCAGAAATTGCAAATTCAGTTTGCCTGTTTCTAAGACAGGGCATTTAGAGATGCCAAGATTAGGACTGTGATGACTAAGTTCTGATGAGAGTATTATGCATTCAAAGCATCCTGCTATATACTATTTTTTCCCCAGCACTTCTAAATTTAACATAGAGATTACTGTATATCCAGAGTAGTTCCCAGCTTCTGGTCCATAGACTGTTTCTACAGGATCCATGAAAATACATAAAAAGAAGCAGAGACAGTAGATTTAAATTGTCTGTCTCTAATGGCAATATTATAGTTTTCAAAAAGGAAATTAAATCACGTTGAAATTCAAGTTTTGTGAAACGTAAAGTGTGTATTGCTTCTTCTTGACCCTTAGATGGCACAACATCACTTTCTGCTTTTACTCCACTTTATTATAGCAGACGGTTCATCCCTAATAACAAACATTAAAACAACCCTATTTTCCCAATTTACCTTGATGAATTTAACATTGTACTTGTGCTGTTTACTTAAGCTATAGTAGAAACACGAACTCCAGGGGTTTAAGTGAATTAAGCATTTAATTTGGAAATTAAAGAGCAATGAGTAATTCTCCATTCATTAGTATACGTGAAGTATTTTGTAACTAGTAACACTGGCAACTGGATTTATTTCATAGCTAATGTTCTAACTACTTTGTGACACCTCTCCTTGAAAGACTAACTCCATTTGTGTTATTTTATAGGGTGTGATGGTTGGCATGGGTCAAAAAGACAGCTATGTAGGTGACGAGGCTCAAAGCAAAAGAGGAATCCTGACCTTGAAATACCCCATAGAACATGGCATCATTACAAACTGGGATGACATGGAGAAGGTATTTCAGCTTTGAAATGTTGATGTGTATCACTGGTAAACAGAAATACTTGAACGAAATGTTTATAGAATACTCACTAAATTTGAGATGAAAGTGTCATGCTATCAAGCATGGGTTTAACAGAAAGTTTGTTAACAAAGGTTAACTTGCATCTAAAGCTGAAGTATCACTAGGAGTACATCAAAATAGTTGCTGGGAGTTCTTTTACTCCAGTATGATCTATACTTCTTTGCTAATTACTGGAGGGGAAAGAAAGAAAAAAGAAAAAAAAAAAAAAAGAGAAGGAATATCCTCAATTTGCTAGTCTGGAAATGGAATTTAAGGCAACATCTGTTTCTGCAAAAATGCAAAGCATGTGTGTAATTCTCATGTGAATGGCACTGTTTAGACACATACTTTTTAATGCTTGAAAGCCTAGCAATATTGCAGTGCAATGTATCCATTTCAGAGCCCGTGTTTGGATGAAAGACTTCCAGGACCACATTTACAGTCGTAGTCTGTGTGGTTGACATAACTTCTAAGATGTATTTCTATTTAATGTTGTGCTGTGGAAACAGGGCTATTTGGAACAGCCAGGGTATCACAACACACTGCAAGTGTGTGGAGCCACACAGGACTTACTGACTCTCACTGTATGTTTTACTTGGAAAGACAGCAAAACCTTTCAGATGCCTGACATATCAACCTGCCTCTAATCACCACCAGCTTGAGAACAAACTTAGAAAAAACTTCTTGGCTTTTAGAAAGTCTCTGGTGGTTTTACTTCTTATTGGTGTATTCCCCCCCTCATTGCGGTCCGCTTGGCCTTGGATTTTTATAGTTGGTAGGAATGAGCCATAAGGAGGCGATAAACACAAGTTGACTTTCAGCCTCACAAACCATCTGCTGTCATTTCTTTTTATGAATTCTTGGGCTGGCCTCTACAAACCAACAGATAAAATTGTCTTCAGGAGACCCATTATCTATTGAGCATAGGTCTACATATGTTCTAGAGTTGTTCTGGAACTGTTTAACTTTCAATCATTATTGAAATAGTGTTGCTGGAACCAAGTTTGTCCAGCTCTGTCTCTTCTACTGTAAGAATAATATTTATTTTCCTTATGTGTCTTTAAAATAAGTCACATATTACTAGCAGTAAAACCTAAGGATAGTGCTTTTTTTTCTACAATTACTTTGGTAATATTTATGAAGGCAATAAGAACAACTGCATGAGACTCATTCCTTTGGTTTCTCCCATTGTCTTCAGATCTGGCACCACTCTTTCTATAATGAGCTCCGTGTTGCACCTGAGGAACATCCAACTCTGCTGACTGAAGCACCACTAAATCCCAAAGCCAATCGAGAGAAAATGACCCAGGTAAGCTCACTTAGTCTAGAAAATCAGTGTATCAGTTTTTAATGTGAGAACTTCAGTCTGTCCAAGCTTAACATCATCTTAATATTTTTTTTAGGACCAGGCCTATTACAAAATTATCTTTAACACGTGCATGTGTCTATATTCATACAGTACAGATAAAGGCTAGATACAGATATTTTTTTATTTAGATTTTGTATTTTCCTTCCTTGTTATTGCTAACTATCAAGAAATAAGAAAATCTTGTCTCCTCCTTGTCTTTCAAGATATTACTTCAACTGAGCTAAAAGCCCTACTGTTAAGGCAATAATTTTAATTGCATTTCAGATTATGTTTGAGACTTTCAATGTGCCGGCCATGTATGTAGCTATTCAAGCTGTTCTGTCCCTCTATGCTTCTGGACGTACCACAGGTAGGCCTCTGGGAAAGGTGGCACAGGCATTTAAGCGTGTTGGTTTGCACCTGAGAATAAATTGTGTGTTATCTTCTCAAAGGGATTGTGCTTGACTCTGGGGATGGCGTCACCCACAATGTGCCAATTTATGAAGGCTACGCCTTGCCACATGCCATCATGCGTCTGGACCTGGCTGGCCGTGACCTTACAGACTACCTCATGAAAATCCTGACAGAACGTGGCTACTCCTTTGTGACCACTGGTAAGGACATATTGCTCACTGAGGAGGAGAGTTGTTCAATGTGCAGAATTTCTAGTGACCTTAGAAGGCCTAGCAGTTTTTTCCTGCAGTGGATTAGATACAAGAAGGAATCTAACAAGAAAGTCCCCTGCAAGACTAGCAGGGGATTTCCTTAAAATGGGGTAGAGGGGTGTTGAAGAATGAAAGGGAACAACTTGTCAACATATCTGGGTCCTTCCTGAATATCATTCTTAAGACTGAATCCTCTTGACAGCGGAGCGTGAAATTGTCCGTGACATCAAGGAGAAGCTGTGTTACGTGGCCCTGGACTTTGAAAATGAGATGGCCACTGCTGCCTCTTCCTCCTCTCTCGAAAAAAGCTATGAGCTTCCTGACGGTCAGGTGATCACTATCGGAAATGAACGCTTCCGCTGCCCAGAGACCCTCTTCCAGCCATCTTTCATTGGTAGGTTGAATGACTGTGTTGCTTTGTTAAAGTGTGCATAAATATCAAGTCCCCTATTTTCTTTTAATTGTGTCCCATTTCCTAGCTCACTTAAACGTATACACAGATATGTCCTAGCACACATTATAAAATAATCTTTTAGAACAGCACTATTAATATGGTGGGGAGAACTGTCATTGGACCCATGCCATTTTGTAAGTTTGCAGTTGGCCACTACGACAAGTATGGCTGCAAAGCCACTTTTCTAAATAGCGTGAGGATTGTAGTTTGAATGTGCTTGCAGGGAGCACTACTTTTATTTTTCCAAGAGACTGCTCCAAATCCTGAATCCATGGTGTCCTAATTCATCACATTTGCAGAGCAAAGCCAACACAATTCCATGCTAATCAACAGCCATGAAGGCAGACTTGCAATGAGGTCACACAGAAAACCAGGGCTGGTTCTGCCAATCGGCAGAATTCAGCTTCAGAAATAAAGTAGTTGCATACTTAGAGGTATTAGGACATATTTTGACTGTTCTGTCTCTGAACTGGCTCAATTTAAAAATTAAAAAAAAAAGAAAAAGAAAAAAATTATTCCAAGACCATATAAGGAATTCTTAGGACATTTGAGATTGCCTGCAAAAGCCTAGTGGAAAATTTACTGTTCCACACCCCCAGCTTTCTTTTTAAGGAGGAGTTGTGAGTGCAAAGAGAAGAGGAGGGCTGTACACCAAGGAACCCCTATGCAAATAATTTAGGCAGCTGAAGAATAACTTCCAGATTTCTGCAACTCTGAAGGCTGATGTCTTCCAAAGAGGCACTAAAGTTCATATTCTCAGTTCCATGTCAACAATTTTAAGTCTCTGTACAGAGCTGCTTCCTTAGTGTTCCTCTGTAACTTCTCCAGGCATGGAGTCTGCTGGCATTCATGAAACCACTTACAACAGCATCATGAAGTGTGACATAGACATCAGAAAGGATCTTTATGCAAACAACGTGCTGTCTGGAGGCACTACAATGTATCCGGGTATTGCAGACAGGATGCAGAAGGAAATAACTGCTCTGGCTCCCAGCACTATGAAGATCAAGGTATGGTGCAATTATTTGTAGACTACTTGAGTTGGCATGTACATAGTCCTCAAGAACCTAGTGAAACATAGCAATACTTTACAAAGTAAGTGTTTTGTACATATTTTGAATAATGTCTGTACCTTCTAGTAAATAATCACCACCTGGTAACTTTGTTGCTGGAAGAAGAAAGCCTCTTCTCTCATTTCCTTGTTCACAGTGAATTCTGCAAACTGCCCTAGCTTGGCCAAAGAAGAATAGCGTGCACTCAGCAGCAGAAATTTTCCTCTGGGGCTAAATGTGAGCTTCTTCAGCTCTTTTTGGCTGATGGAGATGGGAGAGAAGAAATGCTGTTTTTGTCCTTGGCCTACAAGTTCAGAAAAGAAAGAGCCTCTGACCAGCCAATCTTCCTTCTGCTGCTTCAAATCTTCCATTCTTTGCTTTGCAAACATTTTACCAGTTATACCAATAAGAGTGCTCTATAGGTCACTCATTTTTCCAAGCCCTCCTGGGCTATCGTTATGTTTCCAGAGCAATCATCTCCCCTTTTCTCATATGCAGCTGTGAATACACAAATGCACTAGTTTTACTGGGCAGACTGACTCGGGCAGAGAAATTGAGGACTTAGTCTCAGACTTAAATAACAGCTTTTTAACTTTAGTGCTTGCAGCAGTGGCTAACTGTAGTGTAGGTCTGACACTAACACATAGATACAGTGCTTTTCTTAATATCAGATATCACAGTGGATAGTGGTATTTAATGCTTTTATTTCTTAAACAGATCATTGCTCCTCCTGAACGTAAGTACTCCGTCTGGATTGGAGGCTCTATTCTTGCCTCCCTGTCTACTTTCCAGCAGATGTGGATCAGCAAACAGGAATATGATGAAGCTGGCCCATCCATTGTTCACCGCAAATGCTTTTAAATTGCTTTATCTTTTATGTGTCCTTATTGTATTACTGTGAATGTATTCAGGAAAATACCTTCTTATAATTTCATTTCATTTCATAAATCTTTCATTATAATGACTCCAATTAATTGGATACTATGTATTTTTTTGGAATTCCTTTTTAAATATGCTATGAAATTGCTGCTCCTATTTAAAAAAAAAAAAAAAAAAAAGGCATTTGTGGAGGTATCCTTCCAGCTGGTTTGAAGCTCCATCTTGTGACCTGAATTTGATACTACAGTATACTGGGCTTAATAGAAAAAATGGTACCTTTTGCTCAATGATACCAATGCTAGAAAATGCTCAGCTGTCAGGCTGCACATTGTCAACGTTTAGCCTCAGTAAACATTTTAGTCTGCAAACAGGACCACCAGTCTTGGTTTTTCCAAAGTTCTGGGGTGGTACCAAAGGATACTGATATCAGGATGAGCACATGCACTCTACTTTGCATCTGCTCTACCCAAAAAAGTTATCTATCTATATAATTTCTTAAGTCACAGCTGTCATGCTGGAAAAGCAAATTTTTTACAGTGTGTGGCCCAGAGGTATACAGTGCATATTACAACAATTTTGTGTGTTTTCTTAAAGAAACAAACCCTGTTCCTTTGGGAGCATATCTGAACACTAATATTAGATTGAACATGTCCTGTCATATGCCCTCAAGATGAGTGCAGCCTATTATTTTTATGTTGTGATTTCTGGCAAGGTCTAAGGGGTAATTAAGCTGGCTTAATATACTTTCTTTTCAGAACTGTTTTTTTGGGGGGGGAGGGTAAAGTAAGCAAAGTAGATAATATAGATAAAATAATAATGGTTTTCTCTTTCTGTGATTTTTCTGATTCCATTTAGAGTCTTAAATACATCAAAACTGATATTCAACTAGAAGTATATGCATAGAAGCTGACACTAGTAATACTGTCTTAAAAGTATATATATGAATAAAGAATCCACTGAGACAGACCTAGAAAAGGTCAGTTCTAAAGAACTTGCTGCAATCTGTATGCATTAGAGTTCAGGATAAAGGAGGATGCTATTTATTTTTGTTACCTGGTTTCCTGTCTAAACTCAATAGTTTACCTCACCTGCTTGTTACTCATTATCTTTCAAACTGTAAGCTTTTTGTAACAGCACCTGTTATTTACCATGTCTGTGTAACCCCTGGGTTACAGATCTTGTTCAGCTTCTGACTGTTAGAACATGTTCCAAACTTTATTGTACTAACCTTATTATTTAAAGTATAGGCCAACTAGGCTCTTGGAACAGACACTAAATAAACTCTCGTAAGAGCAAATAACTTTTTATGGTTCTTCCTTCTAATTCTATCTAGATCTTTTTTATCTAACTCTACAAAAAACAAACAAACAAACAAACAAAAAAACCAAAACAAAAAACCAAACCAAAACAACACAACCCTTTCAGGATAACAGCTTGATTTCAAATAAAAGTTTCCACTAGAGTGTTGCTGCAGAAGACGCATTTCTCCAAGGGATTCTGATGTATTTCTGCTATGCCAAGATGTGATGAGGGTCAGCTCTCAGGTAAAGGTCTGTGTGTTTTCCTAAGTGTTTTCTGCTTAACTTAGGTGAAACTTGAGCTATACAAGGATGGAATGGGGAAAAAAAAAAATTGCATCACCCAAACTGATCCATTTGCATCTACTATGTACAACATAAATTCACTGAAGCAGTGAAGAGATATACATAGCTGGAAGTCACAAAAAGCTAACCAATGTTAAAAATCTCTAATTCTCATAAAACAATTAGTGCCAACAAGTGACAAAAGAAACATTACTTATTTCAACACAGTTACTGGTGTTTGAAGCTCATTTTATTGTTGTGTTTTATAGGTGAGATTTGTTTACAGATTCAGGGGTAATGCCACTGAACTCCATCTTGACATAGCAACAAAATAACTCCAAACCAGGCTAGAGCAATAAATATCAAACCATTATGTCTAAAATGTATAAATATAAAAGTAATTTCTGAAAATGTAGGAAAAACAGGAATCCATTTTTCTGTTTGGCCATTTGTGTAGTGACACTGCTACCATCCATCCGTATCACCTCAGATCCATCACAATTATCTTTATGTCTTTCCCGACCACATGGTTACATGGCTACAAAAGAAGTCAACTCATTACTCAAAGAAATCAGTTTCAGTAAAATAGCATGAGGGCTATTGTTTCCTTTTAATATTCAGAGCCTGCTTAACACCATGCCTATCTATCCAACTTTGATTGTACCTGTCACTGTGCCTGTTCACAGGCAAACCTGACCATCACAGGTATAGACTTCTGAATGAATAAAGGACTACAATATACAATCAGAAATAAACTTCTAAAGGGGATATTACATAGTGCTTGGCCTGTGAAACAGATTACGGTTCTGTGCTATCCTTTTTGTATCACAGCATGGGATACCCAAAATGGAGGGGGAAGGTGTTGCATGCTGCATTCAAACAGGTGCAAGGAAAGCGTGTATGCTGTTCTCTTCCTGCCCACATGATGGATTTTTAAAGCATCTGGGACTACACTGTGGCTTTAGCCACAGTCATGACTAAGTAACAGCTTGTTTTGGGTCTGTGGAGAAGACCTTTTACCAGTAAACAGACAGATGCTGATTAGGATTGTTCTAGTCAGGTTTTGTGAAGCGTCCTGTATTATCACCCCTGATATTTTTTTCCTGCAGCTCTGATCCTACTGTTTTTGTTGGAAGATCAATGTATTTTGGGAATTGTACTTGAAAGGATATTTGTGTTTTATATGAGATATTGGTTGTGTGTCTAATGATTATAACTGAGCTCATGTGGCCAGTTAACAACTTCATTCATGAACTAAGCCTGTAAAGGACCACTGAAAAGAACCTATCTGGAACAAGCACCTTAAAATTTTTCAGATTTGGACCACCTTCTCATTTTCCCTAGAGTCAATGGTGAAAGAACAAAACAAAATAAAGAAATGCAACCTTTCCTTCTTTTGAGGAATAATACTGACATTCTGGGAGTCCTACAACAAAGTAGTAAATTCCAGTGTCTTTCAGTTTTACTTCTTTGTATTCAATCATTTTATTTTGTGCTATATGAGATGCTCTGTATTTGACATGAGCCCCATGGAGAAAAATTTTAATTCTCACACTTGTGAGAAGACAGGTGAAACTTATGGGCAATGAAGAAAATGAGGCTTAATCTACTAATAATTGCACTTTTTAGCAGCTGGGCTTTTCTGTTGGGACACCAGAATTGGGGAGAGGAACTGAATGCTTTTTTTAGAAACTGAAGAGCCCAGGAAAAACTCCCACTTGAAACTGTGGCTTTTGCTTCTGAAAGCAGGTAACAGTGGTGACTGATGGTAGTGGCCTCTGGTTAATCACCATTTGAATGACAGTGGGTAACACTCATCTCATTGCTGCTATGACTGCTTCAGTAGACTCCTGATGTCTGCCTTGGTCAGGGAAGTAAGGGTAAAGAATTATTAAAATGGGAGGGGGGGGAGTATAAAGAAACCCTATCTGAAGCACATATAATTTCTGCTTGCAGCAGAACCATGAGCAAGAATTTGCATAGTCAAAACCATGTTAGATTATACACTTACATTAAATAACCTAGGCTCCTTTGTATGTGGATGGAATCCCTTCTTTTTACAAGCAGAAACTTCTAGCATGCCAGCATTAGTAAGTCTGAAGATGCCCGTGCTGAAAAGCAAAAGATGAAACTTCTGTTACATACTGCTCCCATAATACAAGTCCAAGGTTTCACATACAAATTGCTTAGCTTAACAGAAGCACAACAGGATGGTGCTCAATAACCTCTGATACATGGGAGCTAAGGCTAGCTTGGACTCTTAAAGATATATGAAATTAAGGAGAGCTGTATTCCTGTAAAGAGGGGAAGGGAAGAAAAAACAGTTACTGGTGCTGTTTCCACTAGTCAGGTTAGCCTCCTAAGGGCTGGCTAGTTCATACAGGAATAGATGCAAAACAGAAACTTTGATGGTTTTGAATTGCATTTCACCTATTGAACTCGAGGGGCAACTTAAAAAAGAACAGTCTTTAAGCTATCTGTGTAAATGACTAGTGACAATACACAGCCTCTCCATTCTTTTAGGTAATCAAGCAATACAAAGCACTAGAAAATGCACTGCTGCATATGCATGACCTAATACTTTGAGAACTGAATAAAAAGCTAGAAAACCCACCCTTCTGTAAAGAACATGAATACCTAATAATTACAAGATAGCACCTCATTAGTAAATGTTACAGATAGGAGTAACAGGTTAGAGAGATTGGAGTAATAGGTTAGAGTTGGTTACAGGGTATCAGTATAAACTGTGAAAGAAGTTTGCAGGACCAGAGATTTCAAAAGGTATGCAGACATAGTGCTGCAGGTTACAAAGCCTGGTGCTTGTGTACTTGCCACTCAAGCTGTACTTACAGCTCTGCTACCTGAATGGCCCATATAGGAAGTCAGGTAACCAGAATGGGATTCACAGAAGTCTACAGGGGCAGAAGGCCAGAAAGAAAGGCTGAAGAAATGCACAGCTTAAACAATGGAGTTAGCCCTGGGCCTTGAAACTCCAAGCACACCAAAGCAGCATCACAAAATTGTTGAGGTTGGAAGAAACCTCTGAAGATTGTCCAGTCCAACTCCCCTGCTCCAGCAGAAGCACCTTGAGCAGGTGGCCCAGGACCATTTCCAGTCAGGTTTTGAGTATCTCCAAGGATGTAGACTTCACACCCTCACTGGGCAACATTTTCCATTATAAACCTTCACATTAATTGTTATACAATTCCAGGCTTTTCCAGATACTTATTGTTTGTATTTTATGAAGTATAAAACCAGAACCTTATTACCAAAACAGTGATCTTTATCCCTCTACTCCCTGAACTGCAATTTTTTAATCAGCCTAGAGAAATACATCTAACCCCTCTGCTTTCTTCATCAGACAGAATTAAGTCTGTGGTAGCTCGCTGGCAATGAGGTTTCCAGAAGAACAGCTCCTGTCATTACTCCTTGGTTAAGCAGAGTATAAAAATAAATAAAATTTAAAACCTGGGGCTGGGAGGGAGGAGGAAAGAGAAGCCAGAAACAATACTGTGCATATAAACTGACTGGAATGTAAGTCTAAACAATACAAAGAAAACAAACTCAAGATACGGTATTCCTGCCCTTCATCCTAATTGATGTGCTGTTTGCATTTGATCAAATTTTAAGATAAGGAGCAGGGAAAAATATCTAAATATTACTTAGAAAAAACAGAACTCACTCATTATGCTTTGGTGAACAAACAATTGCAATGGCCTCTGGTAACATTAGCTGATAAGAACAATGAGTATGAAGATCAACACTGGATAAGAATGCAGTTTGTGTTGGATGTGTCTACAAAAAGAAAGGGAAAACTCAACATCATGAAATATTTCTTATAAATCAAGGTCGACATACATTTAAGAAGGAACAATAATGAAAGCATCAGTACTTCCCCAGGTTGGTTTCTGTGATAGCAAAAACCAGGACAGTTTCTTAAATTCCTATTAACCCAGATTCTACATTGTTAGGTTGGCTTTTGAGTACAAGGTTTATGAAGACACATTCAAAAGCAATTGCTGATCATAGGGGGAAAAAGGTGGAATGAAGAAGCACAAGACAGAGGGAGATGATGTGACTGTCCAAAATCCCTAAAAGTAAAATTAATATAAAATTTAAAAAACACAATACATTACCCCCCCCAAATTTTGAATATAGTAGATAAATAAATGGCATTAGAAAGTAATAAAATGCCCCTAAATCATCATAAACAAAAGTTGCACTGGTAGAAGTAAGCCCATTGTATCAAGAGGATGCCTCAACTTTGTTAAGAAACACTAATCTGTGGAGAACATTAGTGCTCATTTACATTGCTACAATTAGAATTAAGTAACCAAATTAATTTGGATTATTGCAGTTATTTGTTTAGTTTGTTATTTCCAGGGTTTCTTCCACATAGTATGCAAAGCTGATATTAGAAAAAGCCAGAATCTATGAGTCGTACATACATGGATCCAGCCCAAAGTGAGGAGATCATACTGATCCTGAATACCAAATAATTCTTCCACATTCTCCATGTCACAGTAGTCTGGTCCTGCAGATTGCTTTGGCACTATTACATGGGTAATAGTAAATTCATTATGTGTCTGCAAAACAAACATTGACTTAGAGTGGAACAAATTAACTGATTAATAAATGCTGAATCAGAATCTGAAAGATGTCAGCCCATCAGCTAAAACAGAGCAGTATAGCTCCACTGATAGCAGCTATACCGACTTTCTGCACCTGAAAATACGTCTTAGTGGTTTTTTTCAGTGAAAACAGAGAGATGTATTAGTAACAACAGGAGATTGTTGGATTGAAATGCTCGCAGAAAGGAGTGTGAAAAGGATGTCCTTGAAAAAAAATTAAAAACATTTGAAAAAAGAAGTTTGAGAATACTATAATTACTTCTGTGAAACTTGGAACATCACTACTCTTGCTATTCTTTCTCTTTATACAATTCAAATACACTTGGATATCATCTTTAAAATTCTTTGTATGCCAGCATCAGCCATGACATCTTTCCCTGCTCTGAAAGGACATCAAGTGTTATCTAGGTCAAAGGAAAAAAAACAGCCTGAAAATCAGACATTCTACAGCTGGATGGGGGGGTTTTCTTCTTTTTTTGTTGTGCCATTATGAATTTGATGACTCCAGTAGATTCTAATAGTCTTTATATTTCATTGTCCTGTAACTAAACCTCACTAACTTTAGCTGAATGCCACAGAAAGTACTCGAAAAAACCTATATTGTACAGTATGCTGAAAAACTTGCTACATTTTATAATGACAGCAGTGTACTTTGATCAGATGTTTCCCTGATAAGGCAACCCCACACTCCTGAAGTGACCACCCAGGTTATAATATGAAGTTAATTACATTAAAGACTAACTGTTTAGATCTGCTTTTGTTCTGAAATCAATACATTACAGGAAAATAGAGCACTATCAAATATTTCTTTTCCCATACAAATAGGAATTAAACTGTACCAGTTTTCCACAGAGAATTCCACATGTCTCTATTCCTCTTACTGTATTTGCTTCTGCTAGCAGCAGAAATTTGTGACAGAGATCCCTGGGCAAAATGACACCTCGGAGTGCTTCAGCCAATTCAGCTAACAAAACAAACACACATACAAAAAATGAGTGAGAGGGATGAAAAGGTATTTGCAGCTTACACAGTGAAGTTCCCTAAAATAAGGAAATGTACACAATTACAGAAAATTATTAAAAGTGAAAGAATTGTACTTAGCAAATCACAGATTTCTAATGAGAATAAATCTGCAGCACAAGCACTTCATCTTCAGCTGAGGTCACCAGCCCATAAAACACATTCACCCTCAGGTGACAGTGAGCTGATACAATTTCCTAGGCCAGGGCTTTCCAGGGTGAACCACTGCAGGTTCTGCTTCTGTTCCCTTGAAGTCCTCAACAAGATTCAGACACCGAGGCTCAATCTCTAGATCTCCATCTATTAGTATTCAACTGGAAAATGTAAAACTATGCAACTGATCTCCTCACTTAAAATGCGGAAACTAGATGGAACTGTTGTGTGCACATCAATCTGCTCATGCTTATTTCACTATGGACATCCTCACAGTGAAAATATATATATGCATATGCAACATGCGGACTGCTATAAGCAGCAGAGGCAGATAAAATAAAAAAGTAAAAAAAAAAAAAAATCTCTGCACTTACTCTGGACAGCACTTAAAGTAGCGGCCGGCTTTAAGACCTGGTTTACTGGAGGAAAATGTCCAGTGCAACCAGATGTGCTGCTCCTCTCTTTTTTCTCAAGCAGTGCAGCAGATAAGGAACTGTTCTCCGGTACAGAAATACAAGATAGCATACTTCCATCTATTTGTTCAGACATAACCATGCTCTCTTTGATTTTCTGATCTCGAGCTAGTTCTTGCTTCTTAAGTTGATCCTCAAAGAATTGAAACTGTTCTGATTCAAGCTGCTGTTGCCGCATATGCGCGATTCGTTTCTTCTCTGCCTCTATTAGCTTTTGATGCTCTAGTTTCTTCAGTAATTCAGTTTTACATTTGTTCTGAAACATATGCAAAATAGCGACATTCTCAGAATGCTAAAAAAAGCTCTAAAAAAAAATTAAGGGAAAGAAGCAATCTAATTGTTTAATAAAGCCATGAAATCCTGTCATTAAAAATTAAATCTTTTGGAACTTGTTTGCTGAGCTGGCAAATACAACTATAACCCCAAAAGTAGTATGATATGGAAGGAAATACAATAAGTAAAAGGAATTCTTAATACAAATTTTCCAATCTGCATACCTGGGGTGCTTTGCGTTCTTATTTCAGTAGTGATAGCACTTGCCTCATTTACCTGCTATAATAAAGTAATAAAAAATAAAAAAAAAAGGACTTCCCCACTCTGACCTATGGCCCCTTGCCTTCAAGCCACGTGCTGTCCCAAAGACTGCAAGGGAAGCTGAACGCTTCAACAGCCCTCCCTGATCTCTGTTAAAGGAAAGCATCGTGCGTCTCCAGAAGCACATAATAAAAACGAGCACAAAGTCATTTCTTACACGTCATGAACAAAACAGAGCAGGAAAGCAAGCCTCAAACCAATTGGTGACAGGAATATGGGATGTGGGGGCTGGGATTTTATGGTTGTTGGGTTTCTTTTTGTTGGTTTTGTTTGTTTGTTTGGGGTTTTTTTAATTCTTAATTCTTAAGGTCCATTTAAAATGGAAGGAAAGAAAAAGATTTATTTCCCTCAGATGGTCCTTCCAAAACAATTGTTTAGAACTACAGATCCTGTTTTCTGTGACTTCAATATACAAGATGGATTCAACAGGATCAGTTTAAACTTAAGCATATTCAAAGTAAAGGGACCTTTTCCATATACTCATATAAGTGTATCCACAATATCCTCTTTATAAAACAGAATCTGAGTGTACCAAAGACCTATTTGGATATTTCTAGACAGTTATTAAGTAAATATCAAAGTAAGTTTATTTCCAAGCACACACTTGCATTACTTACTTTCAAATGACCAATTGATTAAATTCTGAGAAGTGAAGAGTCATTCTAAGCAGCCCATGAACTGATTAGGCTCTTGTAGAACTGACATTTTACTGCTTAACTTTTAAGTGGTTTTATATGACAGAAAAATATTAATACCAACAATGATTTAATAACTATGTAAAACTTACCCTATTTTGCATGTATTCTTGATATTCTAAGTTATATTTTTTTAAAAGATCTCTCTTCAATTCATCTGTCCGTGGAAATGCAACCTCCTTCAGTTTCTTTAGGGTAGGGGAGAAAGGTAGATAAACTTATTTTTCACTTTTTAAAATAACTACCTGGAAAACAAACTCAGCTGTAACACAGATTTTAAAAAGATACGTAAATAAAAAAAAATACTGCTCTTCTTCCAGGAAAGAAAGGAAGAAATACACTTTAAATCACCAGATTATAAAACTTCTGTAGTACACAAATTTCAATAAAGCTATATTAATTACTGTCAATGAAAGGTGTGACATGACCACTTCTTATCTCAAGGGAAGATTAGCCCTTTTTCTAGCAACCTGCTATCTCTGTTTTGTTTAATAGGTGTGTGATAACTTCACATTTTTGTTCTAAGTGTAATTTATTAAAAAAACCCCTAAGTTGAAGTTTCAGGGTTTCAGGTAGGATGGGGGGTGTGTGTTTACTTGGAGGAATAGCCACTTATGTAGCTTCCTGTGACAGCCCTGGCAGACAAAACTATATTGTTTTGTAAAACAAAAACAATGCCCAATGTTTTCTACTGATGAAGTGGCTAATACAGAATCATTTAGAGGCTGTAGGCAAGGGAGAGATCATGTACTTAATTAATTCTGCTGAGGGCCATAGAAGGGAGCATATCAGATGCGCTTTCTCAACAGGGATGTTTTCCCTGGGCCACAGTCAAAATCTGGCATGAAGAATTTTGGCCTTGAATATCATCACATTATTCAGCTTTAACAGTAGAGAAAGCAAGTAAATATGGCAGCACAAATCGAAAGAGACACTTATGCTTTTCATTGGGCAATTTCAGATGTTTTAAGCTCAGTATGAGGCTGTACTTGAAATTCCTCTTTTAGGGAGGAAAAAAAAAAAAAAAAGTGAAAATATTCTGCACAGAAGTGGAAGAAAAAAACAGTAAAAAACCAAGTAAATACATATTTAGTAATAAAGAAAGCAAAAATATACTTTGATTATTTATCAGGGTAAGCAAATACTGCACAGACATCAGTAATGGCACACATCTCTCTTTCCAAATCTTTCCCTCTGTAATAGTCAGTTTGGACCATTAGGCACTCACATAACTGGGACTAGAATCAAACTGTAAGTACTGTTAAATTAGTGTATTTTTAATATGAAAACTTTCAGAAATATGTGTACCTAGGTTTCCAACAATCTACCAACTTATTCAGAGATCATTCTCGTTTACCTTTTAGAATAATTTCATTTCCAGTAATGATCAAGTGATTAAATCAAAATAACATGACTCACCAGTGTAGAAAGATATCAGAATTTCAAGCTATGGTGGTAGCCATGGGCTATGTGCACAATGGGGGAAAAGGAGTGCTGGGAAAGAATGGACACATTCTGGGGGAAACATTTCTTAAAGGCCAGGAAACCATAACCCTACCTTAATAATATCTTGTTTTTCTGGTACTGCACATTGATGATAGTCTCGATGACTGGGCAGCTTTTCTACAAACAACCTAGAAAATTAAACATGCATGTGTTCACCTCAGTAGCCAGAGGAATATCTGCAATAGCTTTTGTGTTGGCAGAAAAGTCTGCTTCACATAACTCTTAAACACTGAATTCCAGATGACTTGGAACAGGTTTCTATGCATTCATTTCTTTGAAATAACACTTAAATTCTTGTATAGACTTGTATGGGACACATAGGGTAATGACAAGAGGTTATCTTGAATATATTTTGTTTTTCATTAGTAGTTGGGTTGGTTCAAAGAAAAGAACTAACTAGCAGCCAGCATCTAAAAATAGCCCCCAAAAGCACCCTCCACCCTAGTCAGTGTTAATAAATCCTATTTCTGCTGTCTTGGTCTGTCCTTAACTGAAATGATTAATCTTAAATGGGAAGTCCAGAATGCAACTCCAACTGTCATTAAAGCAGTCATTTACATCAGACCAAGCTGCACAGTTAACTGCAGCATTATTAACCTACCCAGATATCTAAATTATGGCAATATTCTGCTGTAAAGAGTTTGGAATACACAGCTGCTATCATTCTTTCAGTAATTTGTGCAATGTTCACCTCTATACCTTCTTTTTATAGAGATACATACATTTAAAATTCAGTGGAATAAGAAAGATTTGGTCTACTTTTCAGAGTATAAGGAAAATAAACTGGGGGGGAAGAGGTCTCCTATAATAAAAATTTTAAAATATGCATATAAAAAAACCTTTCAGAAGCAAGAAAATGAACCAATCAATCCTACAGAAAAACTAGCTAGTTAAAAAGTTTAAAACTGCCATTGATATATTTTTCAGCTGGCTATTTTGAGAGTTTTAAAGGAAGCTGTCTGAATTTGTTTTTTTTGGGTGGGGAGCATAATTATACAATGAACAGAAACTGTGGATTTTGCATTTACTCCTGTAAGAAACAATAAGTTATGCTTAATCCTTTTGGAGAAGAAAAGAGGTAAAAAACATGAAAAAATGGCTTTTTAAGTGCTGTAAAATACTACCATCTTTAAAATTGGCAGAAGCTCATAGGGCTTAACTATTAAAGGCTCAGAAATCTTATCCAAACACTGCTTTTTAAGCCAAGCACTGTATTTAACCCATATGCTGACAAAATAATCTGTGGCAACCACTGCTCATAGCATAGCCTGGTACAGTAAACATAAACATCTGTACATTAGATTAGTTCACGCCTGGCAGTTAATAGATAGAATCATAGAATGGTTTGGGTTGGAAGGGACCTTAAGATTATCCAGTTCCAACCCCCTGCCATGAGCAGGGACACCTTCCACTAGACCAGGTTGCTCAAAGTCTCACCCAGCCTGGCCTTAAACACTTCCAGGGAGGGGGCATCCACAGCTTCTCTGGAAAACCTGTTCCAGTGTCTGACCACCCTCACAGTCAAGAATTTCTTCCTAATACCTGATCTAAACCCACCCTCTTTCAGTTTAAAGCCATTTTCCCTTGTTCTATCACTATCTGCCTTTGTAAAAAGTCCCTCCCCAGCTTTCTTGTAGCCCCTTCAGGTACTGGAAGGCCACTATAAGATCTCCCCAGAGACTTCTCTTTTCCAGGCTGAACAGCCCCAACTCTCTCAGCCTCAGACCTCATAGGAGAGGTGCTCTAGCTCCCTGATCATCCTTGTGGTCTCCTCAGGGTTTGCTCCATTACATCGATGTCCTTCTTACATTGAGGGCCCCAGAACTGGATGCAGATGGATAGGACTACCATACTAACAGTTGAGATGAAATTATAACAAAGTCTGTGGTTAAAAATCTCCAAAGAACAAAGCTATTCTGCACGAAAATGCCAAATATTTTTCTCCTAATCTAAAGGGGTGCCCCATTTTTACTGCAGCTCTTCATTTCAGTTTACTGAGAATTACAAGCTGTAATGACTAAACTGGTTTCTTACGTTATAAACTTATTATAAAAAACAAAGGCATTCTCCAAGTTTCCCTCCTCCATATATACTGATGCCATTCGCTCCATTTCTACTCCAGATCGAAAGTAACGACGCGGAGTGATATCTTCATTGATCGTGATATTGCTGCCAAGTTTGCTTAAGGCACGTACTCTCTCTTCTGGGGTCACGGAGATATCTGTATGGTCAGGAATAGCTACTAGCTTTTTCTGAAAAAGAACAGAGAGATTAGCAAAGAGAAACAGATATTGTGTTTCACTTCCAGCAAGTGATCCAATTCAAGAAACTCAAGTGAAGTGTTCAGCTTTTTTCTCAAATAAGTATTGGTTTCCCCACTGCTAGACATGTTGAAACATTCCAACATGTTAATCAACTGCAAACAAATTGTTACTGCAACTACAAATAAAAGTGATCTTATCCCACTCCCCAAATCTTCAAACTACAAAAAAAATCCCAGAAAAAAAATTAAGATAGAATTAAGTAAACCCCTGTAGAAACTATTGAAGGCAACACAAAGTGTGTTCTCTTTAGAATCCCCCAAACATTGAATTCTGCAAGGTTCTGCCTTAAGTTATTGACATAATTTGGTGGAGGGCTTGAATATTCAGACTCCTATTAAGTGATGTGTAGGGTATGACTGCTAGGTATAGTTCAGCTAAAAAAGAACAATGCATTTCCCTGGTCAGTCAACAGTTCATTTCAAATGTTCATTTACCGTGTCAAAAGAGGCAGTTGAAGCCTAAGAAGCTAGAATGAATTCTGCTGAAGAAGAAGCACAGCTGCTTATTATAATCATTACTTTCCTGTTAAGTGGCTAATTAAGTGGCTACTGCAAGTTTTCTCTTACTTTGTGAAAGTTTTTACTCCTTCTATTCAAAATGTTCACTTCAACTTCTTAAAAACCTGACCACTGAAACAAGCTAAAACCCCATAAACCACATATATAGAAATAAAATAAATTCCAACAAAATTGTCAGACAGAACATGGGAGGAACTAGCAGCAGGCAGGAAGAGACTCTTGTAGCTGACAGTCAACACTGCTGAACAGCTCTCCTGAATTGTTTCCTACTTGAAAGAAAGGGTGCTAAGCCATTAAAGCTTTTCTTTGTAATACATACCAACGAGCTGACAGTGAATGGTTGCTCCATGTTGTTCTCTGTCTGCAAACCAAGGAGATCACTCTTTTCCTCCACAGTCTCCATCTGACTGCAAAGGGCAGTATCAGTCCAGTGTTCAATATTTGCAGCCAGCTGTCTCGGGGTTTATTAGCCCAAGGGAAACTTGAATATAGATATGTTGATTGTGGTCATGTGCTGGAAAAAATATGACAAGTCATTCAGATTAGAAATACATTCAAATGTCACATAAGTTTACATGCCTGCACCCACTCATTACTTCGGTATGACAGTACTTACATATTTAGCAATCATTTAAAATTTACCAGGCATCTAGAATTCAGAATGGAAATGCACGGGGACTTACAGGACAGCTGTGGGCTAGCTGACCTGTTTTAATTTTATTACAGTGGATTAGAACACAATATAACAAGTCATTTTTACAATTTTTACAGCAACTTCAAAAAAAAACCAAAACCAAGCAACTTTCAGGCATTAAGTGAAAAACTCAAAGGTCAAAGACTAATCACAGAATCTGCGTTTCCTTGAGCATATGTTTTGACAAACATATTTATAAACAGTGTGAATCTGTGGGTTTGTGTATGGGGGGCTGGTTTTGGTAGTGGAGGAAGGGGCTACAGTGATGGCCTCTGTGAGAAGCTTCACAAAGCTCCCCTGGCTCTAAGGTGTACCTGCCTCCAGCCTGGGTTGAGAAAATTAGCAATAGAGAAATGCCTCTGTGAATCCATATTTATGAGAGGAAGGACTGCTTGAAAGGAAGAATGTGGAGAGAACCTGCAGGAGAGGCCACTGACCAAAAGACAACCATTGGCTTAAACAAAGAAGAGAGCATCATTGCCAGGAGGAAGGAGGAGGAGGTGGAGGACAGAGAACCTCAGACACCCAGTTCAACATGCATGGAGTAGGAGAAGGTAAAGGAGGTCCCTGCAGCCCATGGAAGTTCAACAGTGGAGCAGATACCCACATGTAGGCTATGGAGGACTCGACACTGGAATAGAAAGCTGAGCCTGAGGGCAGGTATGACTGTATTGAGATGCCAGAGACACTCAGTGCCAAAGCAAGGGTGGACCCACAGAGCTGGTGTGGGAAGGAGATGTGCTGGGCCGAAGGCCTGTCTGCAGCCCGTGAATGTTTCCATGCCGGAGCTGGGAGCTGTGCCTGAAGTCCTTGACTCCATGGGAAGCTCACGTTGGAACACTTTGTTCCTGGACTTTCACAGAATCACAGAATGTTTGAGGTTGGAAGGGACCTCTGAAGGTCATCTAGTCTAACCACCCTGCTCAAGCAGGGACTCCTAGAGCACATGAACCAGGATTTTGTCCAGACCGTTTTGTTTAATATCTCCAGGGAGGGAGATTCCACAACCTCTCTGGGTAACCTGTTCCAGTGCTCAGTCACCCTCACAGTGAAGAAGCTCCTCCTTATGTTCAGGTGGAACTTCCTATGCTGCAGTTTATGACCATTGCCTCTCGTCCTATTGTTGGGTGCCAATGAGAAGAGTCTGTCCCCATCCTCTAGACACTCTCCCTTTAGATATTTATAAATCTTAATCAGATCCCCTCTGAGTCATCTTTTCTCCAGGCTGAACAGGCCCAGCTCCCTCAGCCTTTCCTCATATGAAAGATGCTTCAGTCCTTCAGTCATCTTAGCTGCCCTTCACTGGACATACTCCAGGAGTTCCCTGTCCTTCCTGTACTGGGGAGCCCAGAACTGGACACAGTACTCCAGGTGGGGCCTCACCAGGGCTGAGTAGAGGGGAACTTTCATGGTGGGAAGAGCAGCAATGGTGAACCGGTTGCAACACCCATTCCCTGCCTTCCTGTGGCACTGGGGGAGAGAAGGTAGAGAAATCGGGAGCAAAGTGATTTGAGCCTGGGAAGAAGGGAGGGGTGGGGGGGAGGTCTCTTAAGATGTGGTTGTTATGTCTCACTACGCTACTTGGATGATTGGTAATTAATTAAATTGATTTTTCTTCCCCAAGTTGAGTCTGTTTTGCTCGTGACCATAATTGGTAAGTGAGCCCTCCCTGTCCTCATTCCAATCCAGGACCCCTTCGTTGGGATTCCCTTCCCATCTCACTGGGTGGGGGAGTGAGTGCAAGACTGCATGGTCTTACCTGTGGGTGAAACCACCACAGTCTGTCACCTTTTTTCTGGCTAAGCCTATAATTAATAAAACTTAGCACACAAACTCATATCAGTAATATAAAGCAGAAAAAATATTTCAAGCACCATGTGTTCCACCTGCACAGTTAGCTGACATCAACAACGCTCAAAATACAATGAACTCTGGTGAGTCAACTGATAGTAATTGCTCCTTGCACAGCTCTGAACAAGTAAAGACAAATATTTAAACATGTTCTGGTCATCAGCAAAAAAATTCCAACAAACCCCTGAAAGGGAAATGGATTATTTGAACTACACAGGACATATGAAAATGAAGCTCCTAATGTGTTTTTTCACTTCTGTGCACTCAATCTAAACAGATTTGATCCTGAATGTCAAAGGCACTTTACATGTTGCAATAAATATGCTTTATGCTTTTGTAAAAGCATAAAGAGAAGGTTCAGCAAAAATACTTTCTCAGAACACTTCTCTCTAGAGGCCAGAGGACTCCGGGTTAAAGAAAAACAACTCCAAAGTGTTTTTAACTGGCTGCAATTCTCAAGTATTGATTTCTTTGTTTGGGTCTTCCTCATTTTTTCCAAAAACTATCTATTAGATCAGTCTTTAATTTTAACAATTAGTGCAAGTATTATGGGACACATTAAATTCATTTAAATAATACGCTTTCTTTAAAAGAATCATCCTGTTTTACTTCTAAAAGCCCTTACTGATATACTCATTCCACCTTATTAAATCATCTTACTCCGCTTTTACGTACAACCTCCCAATCTCAACAAATACATTCTTGCTTGACTTTATACCCATGTTTTCCTTTTTCAGGGTTTTTATTCTCATCAGCAAGTGTATCACAGGTCTGTGAATTCCATTTCAATTCC
>NW_010330858.1:41923-49758 GCF_000700745.2 Antrostomus carolinensis
CTTTCACAATTTGTAACAAAAAAAAATGGAGCATGGCTTATACACCCAAGACATCATTAGTTGTGGTTGCAGTGCTAATGGAAACAGTTCTCTAAACAATTTAATTTTATATACATGGAGCTCTGGTGTAAATGATCAGCTTGGCAGGAGAATCTATTCATTGCCTATTCATGAACTGTAGAAAGGCCTCATGGGAAACATACTGCCTTATGACTAGTTGCACTAGAAACTTCAGCTGGACCACTGTAGATGTGGTAGACTGTGAAAGAAGAGGGCTAAAAGTTTGGCCAGTACGGAGCTCATGTTAGTCTTCCACCCCCACAGCTCAGATTCTAAGCAGAAATAAAATCTTCACTTGGAGACTCTGTATTCATATGCTCTGTGTGGCTCAGGAATAAAAGAGAGAGAGCTAAAGAGCATGTAGTTTAAAACCATTTATTCATTCACTTATCCATCACTTGTGGACTTTTTTTTTTTTTTTTCTCCACTAAAAGCAACTGGGAGATCAATAACAGGCTGGCTTTGGTCTAAAGTATGCATCCAAGTATGACAAACTGCAAAATATTCTAGTTATCCAATTTATTTAAAAAATACTGTTCAAAAACAAAGGGTGCAGAAAAGTATTTCTGTTCAATTCCCTATTTAAATTAGCAGCTTTTGAGCAAGAAAACTGCTTTTCAAGCACTTCCTCCCTTACAGACTTTGTCCAAACTCTAGTGAGAAATGGACATTTAAGCGAATGCTCTTGAGGTACTTCCCTATGGAGGACATGGGATATGGATCATATGCTTTTTCCAACTGTTACCACACCTTGAAGACCTTTCGGTGTAGCTGGTAGGCAAGTGGAAAATTGTTAGTGCAGCAAGTGGGAAACACAAAAGCCACTAATTAGTGTTTTGGTTTGGTTTTCTGGAGGCCAATATTCCCAAAAGGTGTCTTTGTTGAAGAAGTCCATGGTATCCCCCAGCCAAAATGTCTTTGGAACTGGTACAGGAAGACATTATGGAACCCTTTACTTGCAAACATTTATCATCTTGGCTGCCACTAAGAATATTAAAGTTATATTTATAAGGTTTTTTTAACCTAAAGAAGCATAAAATATAAGAAAAAAGTGTAATACCAGGTATTTTAAAGAGGAGACATCTGTTAACAGCAGAAACTCACACTTCCTCAAAATTGTGTCAGAGCTATGAAAAGATGAAGAAGCTCCACAGAAAGCACAAGTCAAGACACCATGCAAGAGCTTAGCAGAAGAATCACAACAAATAAAAGAGGAAATTGACTTTTTAAATTTGGTTTCAGGAACACAGTAAAACCCAGACACTGAAAATGAAGAAGAAATACTAGGATTAATTTGTATGACTTTTACAAAAATGTCAAATGAGACTCAAATATATTAGTTATTACAGGTGGTAGGATACTTAAAAAACAAAATTCTAAAAAGAATTTGGGCTGTCTTATGACTGCATTCCAATATATTATCTTTAACATGTGGACACACTGGCCAGAATGGTAACTTATTAAAATGCAGAAAGCTAAGATTTACTAAAAACACCAGCACAGGCATGTCAGTCAGCTCCCTGGAGTGCCTCTGTGCATAATGTTCCTCATGGTGCAACTTCACCATCACCTTCAGCTGGTCAAAGGCCATGACACTGCCAAGGGGCTCCCCTCGCCCCCACCATACTTCTTTGTACTTCTGCTTTGTTGACACCAGTGACTTCAAGGCAAGTTGTAGTTGATCACAACTAAGATCAAATGGACTTTTAAAATTAATTACTTCCTTCTCAAACTCAGAATGCAAGGGAGGCAGCAGAAACATGAAGCCAGCAAAACAGACTTGTCCACTTCTGAGGCAATGCTGTCCTAGACTAATATGAACTGGCTTTGAAAATGCATCCTAAGAGCTTGTAGAGTGCCTACAAGAATTACCCAGTGAGTGACTGATGAGTGACTTGGTCTTCTGGAAATATATTTCACTCTAAAAGAGCAAAGAGAAATTCAAATATCAAACCTCTCTGTGTAACTGAAAATAATTATATTCAATTATACAAAGTAGTTATGCTTATATAGTGAACTACACTGCAACCCCAACCACAGGGGAGAAGTAGCAATGCTAGCTTGGAGCTGTCTTAGTCCATTAGAGTGCAACGAGCTCTAAATTCGAAGAGTAAACATGCACTTCTCTGCTCTACAATTTTAGGCACTCCAACAAACTTAGATGGATTGAGGTATTGTTTGATTAAGAAGAAACATCTAGACATTTAAGACGAAAATCAAGGTTTTTTTCTAATTATGAATTTTCTGAGAGTTATTATCAGAATATAAGAATTTAATATAGATTTAACAGTTAAGAAACTGCTTGATTTCATTGGTAATGACACTTCACCAAATCGCACCTCCTCCTCAAAAACCACTTGGTTTGCTATACATGATCCAGCTTATTATATTATGCATTAATCCTTTCTAAAATACAGCATTGTTAAATCAAAGGCCCTCTGCCACAGAAGTAGAGCAAAGCAAGAAAATCAGCATTTTAAATGATATTGAAACAAGGATGGTACCAAGTACCAGAGGAGTGAAAAGCAGAGACAGCAATTTTAACTTAAAGTATACACAAACAGTAGTACATCAAGATACAGGAAGATATATCAAGGTACATCAAGTACCTCCATAGCATGGTAGTAAGACAGAAGTGGTATGAGAAGACCTGGAGAATGCACACACAAACTCTCATGGTTTCCTGAGAGGTATAATACTATAATTCATCACAAAATCTCCATTGCCCTCACAGTTTGCTGCATCCTGGCATGTTCTGAACAATTGCCAGTACGGATAGATGTGGACAAATAACAGCCCCTTTGCCCACGCTCAGAGCCAGTGAGGCATGACCCAGCTAAGTTTGCAAGCTACATAACCATGCTTTGTGATAGCAAGAGGTGGTACACATGGCTGCACAGCAAGGCTTATTAGCTCAAGTGCAGGATGAACTATTTAAGTTACACAGTTTGTGTTTGCAATGCCTTGTGCGAAGCCAGTCTGGGCAGAAAGAGCTTGTATCAGCCTTCATGCATTCCTATGACCTGCTCTGAAATGGCTATGTCGTAGGGTACGTCCTTCACCAATATAATCTGACTATGTGCGATGACTGGACCAGCAAAGACAACGAAGCCCAGCAGGGCCATGCCCTGCCAAAGGACACACACGGTAACTGGCAGTACCTCAGCAGCAGTGGCACTGCTCAGACTTTCTGGAGAAGACACAGATGCAGAGAGGAGCTCAGCATACCTGTACCTCCCAGAAATTAGCTGGCTGCTGAGCATGAGGACTGAATTTCAACTTCTTATCATCATCTCGAGGCTGGTTTTCCTTTTTCAGAAGAGGTTTTTAAATGTCAAATGAGCTTTTTAGATTTATAAAAAAGTAACTGCCTAACTGCTAAAATATGAGTTTAATAATTAGTTTCCACTTTGTTACATTAGTTGCTTTGAAATGCTGTTAATAGTTACCTTGAAACATTGTTATTAGTTACTGTGAAACATTACTTTCCCCTTTGTAACATATTTTTAAATTCCAAGGAAATTAGTCATAACACACTGACTTCACTGCTGTCAGCAACATTTGTCAATATTTTGACTATTGGTCTTACTAAAAAGCTGCATTAAAGCATTCAGTTGTAAACTTTTCCACAGCATTTTTTTCATTCAAAGCCTAGGTTCTGATAAAAGTAACAGGAACTAGGGGCATTAGCAAAGATTTATTCTTTACATATAATTTAATAGTGGATTATTTCAGAAAAACTCATCCTTCTGTTTGATATTTTGGTAGAATGTAAAGACCAGATGTGGTTCCCCTCAAAATCATTCACTTCAGTTCATTTGGATCAGCATCCTTACAGTTTATCTTGAAATATTTGCTCATGTAGGAGCTAAAATGTGGCATAGTTCCACTTTTTACAAGTTACTCTTGAAAGCACTGTTCTGCATTCATACCATGGTAAAAAAAAGCTTACTTTAATATTGCTATGAGAAGTTAAAACAGTAGTACTCTGTTTTACTGTACTAGGAAGTGTGATGATTATAGAATCCTAGAACAAAGATGCATCTCATACCATAAAGGGGTCAGTCCTCACTAAAAGAGCCAAATTAGCAAGTGAAAAAACCCCACCTTTTAATTACCCATCATGGAGCTAAATTATCTCAGTAAACTTGAAATAGGGCACATTCAGTGATTGCCAGGTGAAGATAAAAGGACTGTTTCATGCCAATAAGTCACCCATGATGCAGTTAGCTGTACTTCAGTACTTTGAAGTGGATGCTCGAGTGAATTTGGTGAAAAATAGGCCAGAAATACAGGCACCTAACACATTCAGCTCTTTTTGAAATGTCAGGCCATGTACTGGCACGGCATATACCATTTATACACACACTGGGGTTTGATAGAAAATATGCTAAAAACCAGCCTAAATAGCAAACTGCCTTCTGTTGGTTCTCTCCAAAAATAAACAGCATGTTCATCTGTCAACATGTTTTTTGAAACAATCGTTCACCGTTAGAGCAAGTGATTCAGCTAGCATGGTAAGTAGTCTCTTCTGGAAAAAAACAGCAAAGCACTGAATGTCATGGCAAGATCATTCTCTTGTGCAGAGAAAAAAAATCCATCCAACCAAAACCAACAGAATGGCCTTTCAATGAATAGAAGCACTGCAAGGAGCCACTTGTGGAAAACCTCACATCTTCCAATGGAGAATTTGCTCTTCACAGGAGGAGCTACCAAGCTCGGCTCTAGAAAAGCCTGTCTCAGTAACGGTTCGTAATTTAACACTGACCTTTAGCTCCATGGCACCATTTAAACAGCACTGCCAAGGCCTCCTCCCAGGCTCCACTAGCTCCCAAAGGCAGCTGCTGAGCTATACAATAGTTTCTCCTAGACGTGGGTCAAGGTTCTATCTTCTTCTTCATCTGCTGTGAAGGACCAGTTCCACCCACCTCCCAAAACACTGCCTAGAGGTCTCTCTGCAGACTGCATCAGTGGTGTACAGAGAGTAGGTACACCAGAGAGTACAGATTACTCACCTTCTTAGGTACTAAGGGGGAAAAATAATGTGCAGAGGAGATTGTCCATGCACAGATCTGCCAAATCCAAGTCTTGCCTGTATGGTTATGCCACTCAATGCTGCATCTTATGTCACAAAATTCAGATTTATTTTAATATAAAGGAAGTGTGGGTGATATAAGGGTTTGTTTTCCCACAGTCAGAGTTAGAACAATTATTTGAAGACTTTAAAAATTGTTCTGCAAATATTTGGATGACTGCAGTTAGTTGATGCAGTTACTTCAATGTGATTGACTGTTTTCTAGGGACAGTTTTCCTTTCGGAACAGATACAAACATTACGGCATTAAGAAGCCACACCAATAAAATTGCTGCTGGGTCTGCTAAAATTCTGATAAACCACTACAATACGCAGATAACATCCAACATGACACATGCAAGAACCTGACTTTTACTCCCTACAGAGAATATGAATGTAGAACCTCCAGGCTTTTCCCATTGCTTCAGAGCACGGAGGACACCTCTGACCTTCACCTATTTTCTTATTCATTTTTATGCAGACTGTTTTGAAGTCAAGATCTAGTATGTTCGTGCTACGACAACATAACCCTGTGCATTTAAACTGTACACACAGGTGATGGTTTGCTGCCAGGTTTATTAATACACTCTCTCTACAGAGATATTAGTCACTTTTAAGATAATGTGCTGAAACAGAGACTGGAAATATTGAACATTCAAACATGCATCTGTGAAGTACTGGCAGTTTTTCTCTTGTGGTTTCTTGTGTCAAAAAAACCCCCACAATCCCTCCCTCCCTCTCCCTTTTTTTGGTAATACCTTTCAGCTTCAGTAGAAAAGCATTTTTAACACAATGGATAAAGTATCACCAAATTTAGAATGTCTTGGATTGCAAGCAATAGCTTTCTTAGGCAGTCACTGAAATATACTTACGCAACAGAGAACAGCATCTTTCCAGTGACCCACTAAAAGAATGTCTTAGCCATGGTGTAAAGAAACAGTGTCATTTCCTTCCTTTAGGAAATCCACAACAACCCACATCAAAATTAGTGTACTGGTACACAACAGAGCCAGAAAAGACAGAAATAAAAGAAACAGCTGTTGCTATAGAATTTGTTCTTTGGTGATTCAGCTGAAATACCAAAAAGAGATACCTGCAATACATAACATCACTGATAAAACTAACTTCCATCATGAAGACAAGAAGCTGTGTTGCTAAGGGAAACCAAGGAGGTTAAGATCAGCACAGAGGTCTGCAACACTTCATAGACTTCCAACAAACAAAGAAAGCATGATTCCTTGCAAATTCTCAGGTTTCACAGATTTTTCTTCCTGTACCACTATTTCTCTCATGGACAGTCCCACTTGGATAGATGGTTTAAGAACCTTCCTGTTCTTCCTATAAAAGCTAACAATTTTTCTGGTGATATTTACTGCTTATTTTTATAACAATTTCAGACTTCATAATCTCTAATACAGACATTTGTTAATTGGGCGAGTAACCCATTGCAACAATCAATTTCTGTTTCTATCTGATGACAAATTCCTATTCTGTCTTACTTATTATAGTTCATAATGTAGGTGACAAAAAGGAGAATTAGATTTAATTGACATTTCTGACATACAAATTTAAAGTCCAGATGAAGTCTACTGAATTGCCTACAAAGAATGATGTTTATTTTGTGGCCTCAAAACCAGAAAAAATAATTCAGGGCATTAGTTCAACAAGTTCTGACTATGTTGTACACTAACAGTTAGGTAAGTAAAGTAGAGTTAAAAAACTGATAGCGGCATTTCTTACAGGATGAAGTGTGGTCAACAAGTACAAATAACTACCAGTTAATCTGACATGTTTCTGCAGCATGATGCTTATATTAAGATAATGCAGTTAGGTGATTTCATAACGAAGTCTTTGACCTCCTGCCCTACCCTAGCTGATTCAGGACGTCTCATGCTATGAGCAGATGGGGGGGGGACGGGGACGACCCCAACCAAACAGAAACAACAACTAAAAAAACCCCACCACTAGGAATGCCTGGCTCTATGAGAAGAATTCAGTGTGCTTTAGACCATTTTTACTACTTGGCTAGTTACAACATTTAATTTCTCTTTTGTTAGTTTGCTAGGACTGACAACAATAAGCACACGTTTTATAGCAGCACTGACTGTAACACAGCCAGCTCACAGGGTTACTTGAAAGTCAGCTGAATTATCCAGAATACCAAAGCTGAGCACAGTGATTTGTGACTAACATTTCATACACTTGCAGGCCAACAGGTTATTCATCTATTCACAGACTGCTTTTGAGCCTATTTCCAAATTATTTGCTTTTTCCTTCAGGATGAATCTGATTATCTTTGCAGCCTATCCAAGCTCCTTTCCGTATCAATGGAGAGAGCTAGACAACATTTGAAGTTGCAAAGCCACTATCCATCATATTGGAGTAGTCCTGGCAGTCTGGTGAAGTTCCCACAGACTGGAAAAAGGATAACATAATCCCCATTTTTAAAAAGGGAAACAAGGAAGACCCAGGGAACTACAGACCGGTGAGTCTCACCTCAGTGCCAGGCAAGATCATGGAGTAGATACTCCTAGAAACTATGCTAAGGCACATGGAGAATGAGAAGATGATTGATGACAACCAACATGGCCTTCATCAAGGGCAAATTGTGCCTGACAAAGCTGGTGGCCTTTTATGATGGGGTTACAACATTGGTGGATAAACAACATTGGTTGCTAAAGCAACTGATGTCATCTACCTGG
>NW_010330859.1:0-40345 GCF_000700745.2 Antrostomus carolinensis
TTGTGTTTTGGTCTGGAGTTTTTCGTTGGTTTGTTGGTTTTAGTTCTGTTTGTTTGGGTTTGTTTTTCGTTTGTTTGTTTTTTTCCACGTTTCCTATAAGGGCCTGCAAAATACTTAAAAATACTTGGGTGCAAACACTGTAGTAGCTACATAAAAATCTGAGCAATTTAGTGATAAGGAAGATGAGAATACACTGTGCAACATAACAGACTTACCTCTTTGTCCTTTGATTCATCTAGATCTGTCTCCAGGGCCAAATCTTCCTCCAGACACAAAGTGCTACCACTGAATCTTTACAAGTGACAGGAATGCATTTTCTGAGGGCGAAAATCTTTGTTTTGAAGATTAAAAATATCCATATAAACCTAGTGTCCCCCACTGTTTTTCTATTCTTCCCCACTCCTGCCCCTTAAAAAGTCTTTATTTAAAGTACCTTCTGGGTTGGTTTTGTTTTTTTAGGTGCTCAGACATTTGGAACACAGCCCTGTATTGTGGGTACTCGGCATCAGTGTTGTGTTGCTGGCATTGGTGTGTAGTTATGGAGTAGGTTAGTAATGAATCTACAATGGATGGTGTATGTGAAGGGGCCATGAGCTGATTTACAAAGGAGAGAGGTGTAACATGCATGGCTGAAGCTGACTGAACGGCAGCCCCTTATTTGAGGGCTACAGAGCTTCCCAGTAGCTCGGTTAGTTGTGCAGCAGAAAGCAATTCATGTTGAGGGACTTCAGGGTTTGAAAGCTTGTCTGTATTCCTATTGGAAGTAATCTGCCAGCATGAAGTCTTTCTGAGAGTTTGGTTGGTTGGTTGTTTTTGTTGTGGGTTGTTTGTTTTAGTTTTTGGTTGTTTTGTTGTTTGTTTGTTTTTTTTTCAGAGGGGAAAGATAAGTTATTTCAGATTGATTGAAACATTATGGTAGGGGTAGAGGAGGGGGAATCTAAGTATCCCTCTTTATACTATAACCCTAGCAATCAGAAATAAAATAAAATAAATTGAAAACAAAAATTGAAGTGTTTTGAGGTTGATATTACCTACTCCATTGCATTTAAATTGTATATGGTTTTCTTTTAAAACAAATTTTTGCTTAAATTGGCACTGATTTGCAAAGCCCATGTTTTTCAGAGTTGAATTTGTGACAAAAAAAAAGTTGTTTGCTTTTTTTTCTTAACCAGCTTTACATGGAAAATTATTGATGTTCAGCCAGTTTTAAATGAGACCTCTAAACCTTTCAGAGAGTTTGCAAAATATCTGTAAACTGTGATAATACCTGATAGCTGTATTTCAACTGTAATATGGTAGAAGATGTATAAGTGAAACAGAACAAGGGCAAGACTATCCCCAGAGCTTACATTCAAGTGAATGTAAGTTGTGAGCTTGCTGAAATAAGTGTTACCAAAATAGTCACAGTTATTGACTTATGAACCTTGTTCATAAATATTGTCTCCATAAGTAAGTTGGCTTTTGGAGTGGTTTTTGGTTTGTTTATTTTGTGGGGTTTTTTTGGGTTTTGGGATTTTTTTTTAGTAAAGGGAGATCAGAACAGAAAAAAAATCTATCCAAACTGCATGGCTCTACAGCCTCCAGTCCCCCTTAAAAAAAACAAACCAAAGAAACAAAAAATAACATACACACATTAAAAACAAAACAAACAAAACCCACAAAAACTTCAGGTGACTTCTGACTTTCTTTTTGATAAAGAAAAGGAAAAGCTGACCACTAACATTCAGCACTAGATGTTCCTGGTTTCTGTAAGTAAGATCCAGTAAATCGATGCTGAACATTGCTATACCTAACTTCTATTTACCTGTTTCTAAAGTGAGATTTACAGTGTGTCTAAATCCCTGTTCAAGTGAGAAATACTTCCATGCCATGAATGAGCTTTACAACACCACAGCAAAATGAATGGAAATGGAGATAGAGCAATATAATTTATTCAGCGAGAGACAGAAGACTCTATTAAATATGAAAAACAGGAGGAAGTATAAAATTGTACATGATGTACATGTGTTCAAAAAAGACCAATAAAAACCAACAACAACAACAAACACACTAAAAAAGATTTAGGTGCTTCCCAAAGCTAGAAATTTTAAAAATCCTGTTGGTTGTAACTAATTTGGTACACCTCTTTTAGATGCTCATGTGAGCAAATAATAGTAGTTGTCCTGCTCACCTCTTGAATGCTAGTTGTCTGCTTAAATAGTTGACAGGGAAGTGGGAGAGTAGCATGGTAGGGAACATACTGGTTGGAAATGCCCTCCATGTTGGATCACTGTGCAGCCAACAGTGCAAGGATCATGGTGCCATAAAAGTACCAAAAATTAGGAGTGGTTTAGGAGCTAAACTGTTCACTGTGAGTGTGACAGTGTGCTATCTAGCATCTGTTCCAGTATAAGCTAAAAGCTGTCTAACAGAACTGTTAAATGCTCTGGGGGAGGAAAACATGAAGTTTGAAACCTGTTACATTTTTCTTCTAAGGGAAATGTGGGAACCAGAGAAGCGCAGAACTGCTGAGGTTGGTAGACACCTCTTGAGAGTATGTAGTCCCACCCTCCTGCTCAATGTGAGGTCACCTAGAGCAAGTTACTCAGAGCCATGTCAAGCTGAATTTTGAGTATCTCAAAGGATTGAGACTCCACAAAGTCTCTGGGCAAACATGTTGCAGTATTCAGTAACCCTCACAGTAGGAAATGGGTTTTTTTTTTCATGTTTGAACTCTCAACCAAGTAAATCTTCCAGTGATGCATACAGAAACTGTATTTTGTATTGACATTAAAAGCCAAAAATCTCCCTTGTGACAATACTCAAAAATGTCTCTTCCTTCCTCTTGTACACCATGTTATACAGAGAGGAAGCAGCCCTGTACCAACTGTACTGTGGATATATTAGTAAGATTGTCTACTCATTACAGTGACTAATGCAAACTAAGCAATTAGTCAAGATGTGAGTCAGGCCTTTCTCTTTGCTAAATTAATCAATCGTTACATCTGGACTGAACTTTTCAGCCAAAAATGCAATGCAGAAAACTGTAAATTCAAATTGATGAAGAAATAACACAACTTCCTTGTCAGTGCTGACAAGCAATTTCAATTAGAAAATATGACCTTAAGAAAATGTGAGGTATTTAATTTAATCTCAACTCAATTTCAAGTTTTTCAGCTTTATTTATCTAACCTTTTGATGATATGAATCATAGAATCATAGAATGGTTTGGATTGGAAGGGACCTTAAAGATCATCTAGTTCCAACCCCCCTGCCATCAGCAGGGACACCTTCTACTAGACCAGGTTGCTCAAAGCCTCATCCAGCCTGGCCTTCAACACTTCCAGGGAGGGGGCATCCACAACTTCCTTGGGCAACCTGTTCCAGTGTCTGACCACCCTCACAGTGAAAAACTTCTTCCTAATATCTAATATCTATCTAATATCTAATCTAAACTTACCCTCTTTCAGCTTAAACCCATTTCCCCTTGTGTTGTCATTAGTTGTCCTTATGAAAAGTCCTTCCCCAGCCTCTCTTGATCCTCAAACATCTGTTAAATTTTAGCACAATGAAAGTCAGGTATTTTTGCAAATACATGAACTGTTCTTTACTTTCATTTGAAAAGATCAATCTTATTTGCCTTAAAGTCCTGTTATAATACTGATCAATTTGAAGAATTGATTGATATTTTCGACAAATTGGTCAGCATTGTAGCAATGTCTGTTAGTTCCTAGTCGTGGAATTGGGTTCTGTTGTGCTAGACATTCATTCACAGAAAAATAAAAAGAGAATAATATAAAGAGCCTGTTGCACCAGAGATCTGACAGTCTAACAGTGTCCTTTGGTAGGATGATGGAAAGATCTGTAATGACATCTTAAAAAAAACCAAACCAACAACAACAAAAAAGCATGACCTTCACAGAATGTTGCAATCTAATGAATAATAATTTTAGATCGTAGGGATATTAAGATTAATTTTTTTGTGCAAAAATGATTTTGTTTATTTAAGTATTTTGTAGATAGTTGTTTAGATTACAGACAGCTGTAAAGATTAGGAAGATGGGACATTCAGCAATAGCTACAGAGAGTAAATCGTGCCTTCAAAAACAGTGATTGTTTTCTTGTGAGTAAACACATATATGGAAGGAAAGCGGCTGGGCTTTGGGACCATGAGTTGGAAGGTAAGTTGATTAAATGCAACTAAAGGGAAAGTAAAATCTCTTTTATATTTTTAGATCTGTATTATCGCTTCCCCAAATGACTGTGGTTATTATGAGTAAATAGCTGGTGCTTACCCTTGGCACTGGAGTTATGTAAAGGGTCCTAGTCAAAGTGCCTCTTAATAGACTCATTTTGATGAACAGAAAATGGAAATAAAGGAGGAGTTTGGTTCTCTGTATCATGTAGAGTCATTATATTTAACAGGAAAAGCCCAGAAACACAAATGTGTTGTAAATTTTTTGCCTGTCTTGTTGATTCAAAAGATTTAGTGATGCTGCACATTTTATACATCCTTACTGTCCTACAGTTACACAATGAGATCTGTATCTAAATTCACTCTTTCGAACATCAGTAGCAAGTATTAGCATCATGGGAAAATTTTTAGAGACAGTTTAGCTAAAGGGGATGAACTTAGTGATTTTAGTTTTGGCATTATCATAGAATCATAGAATGGTTTGGGTTGGAAGGGACCTTAAAGATCATCTAGTTCCAACCCCCCTGACAGCAGCAGGGACACCTTCCACTAGACCAGGTTGCTCAAAGCCTCATCCAACCTGGCCTTCAACACTTCCAGGGAGGGGGCATCCACAACTTCCTTGGGCAACCTGTTCCAGTGTCTGACCACCCTCACAGTGAAAAACTTCTTCCTAATATCTAATCTAAACCTCCCCTCTTTCAGTTTAAACCCATTTCCCCTTGTTCTGTCACTAACTGCCCTTATGAAAAGTCCCTCCCCAGCTTTCTTGTAGGCCCCCTTCAGGTACTGGAAGGCCACTATAAGATCTCCCTGGAGCCTTCTCTTCTCCAGGCTGAACAGCCCCAATTCTCGCAGCCTGTCCTCATAGGAGAGGTGCTCCAGCCCTCGGATCATCCTGGTGGCCTCCTCTGGACTTGTTCCAGCTGCTCCAGGTCTCTCTTGTGTTGAGGGCTCCAGAACTGGACGCAGTATTCCAGGTGGGGCATTGCTATGTTGTTCTCGCCATCTAAAGTACTGTCCCATCCTGTCTTCTGTGACCTGTGGTAAGTTGCCTGATTTTGCATCTAGACTGTTACCATCTCCTGAAGTAGCTGTATAAAGCTATTTCTTGCTTGTGACTGAAGTGTTACTTCACACGTACTTTAACTATATATGGAGTATGTATGTATGTAGGGTTAGCCAGTGAATTTCTGTTTATTAAACCATGGTCTTGATCCTTTATATTTAAATGGAAACCTCACTATGCGTTGAAACAAGAACATATAAAAGACCAGGAAATTTCCCTGGAAAAGTGTCTGTCTGATAATGTAACCAGAATGGAAGGGCCCTTCATCAAACTGACAGCTTCCTCTCCTGGCTCTTTTTTTGAAACTTTTTTGCTCTGTTTCCATGCACATCTATTGTTTGAGCTGTCATTCTTCTTCAGAGGTCATATTCTTGTCTCCACTGGTAGCTGACTTGGATTCTTTGCAAGTGTCAGTGTCCCTTCCTGAAGAAAATGCCCAGGGGTTGGCATGGAATGAGTTTACAGAGAGACTTCTGAGATGTGTGGTTGGGCCTCTGAAGTGCTCTTACTGTCGGACTGCCTGCTGGGATACCCTCCCTTCTGAAGGAGGGTGCATGAAGTAACAGAATCAAAATCAGCAAGACTGAGGTAGAAAGGAAAACGCACAGCTAACTTGGACTTTCTGTCTTCCTTGCAGTCATCTCCTCTGCATCTGTCCATGGAGTTCAATTCTGTTTTAGCTATTTATGGAATAGCCAGAAGCTGCAATTACCAGAATTCCTGAAGAAAATGGAATTATTTTGTTTACCTTGTCTAGACTACCTTAATTTCCTGAAAAATTTTTGTGCCTCAGGCCTCATCTTTTCTTTGGCTCCTGGTTCATTGACAAAACATCTCACTGTAGGCTTAAAAGAAATATTACAATCCATATTGCTATCTGCAGCTTTCACTTCCCAAGCTATTTCTGCCATGTTGGTTCCTGCAGGTATTTTCTAACAACCTGTACTTGTGTAGAAAACTTCTAAATACATATTACCCAGGATCTTCCCTTTTGTCTGTATAGGCATCCCCTGCTAATCTGCTGTTAAGTGACCTCTGACATCTTTTTTTTTTGATACACAAAACTTGTCATTTGGTAATAAAATCAGCAAGTCTTCTATAAAATAGCTGTCACTGAGATGGCTGAGTATAAGCTGCTTTCACAAGGAGGCACAAGGAAATATTTGGGAAGATACTATGAAATGACCTGTTCGTGGAGTGGGTTTCTGCTAAATCCCCATTAAAATTAGCTTAAACCCAAAAGCATGTCAGTTTATAATCTTCTCAGAACTCCTACCATCTCTTTTTAATATTTATACCTCTGGACATTTAAATGGATAACAGGAATATTCAATCATTTTTAAATCCAGTTAAAGCTAACAATATCTCGTGGCAGAGTTCCACAACTGAGCATTGTATTACAAACTCTTCACTTTTAATCAATTCTAAAATTGCCCATATGAGAGGGATTTTTTTTGTTTGTTTGTTTGGGGTTTGGGTTTTTTGAAAAGGTTTTGGATTAAAGATAAACCTGGAGCAAAGCCTGACATCAGGAAAAAAATGAGCGAATTCTGAATCAAAATCTAGAAGACTGTGGCTACTCTTCTTTGCATAAACATTTGGTCTTCATGAATACTTATTTCAGCTGATGTTTTCAGTTTCTCTCAGCTCATTCATCACCAAGAAAAGTCTTCCAAGGAGGGCAAAAAAGAATGGGGAGGAGAGGGAATGCTAGAAGGGAACTTAGAAATGGGCAAAAGGGGAGAGAGGTTAAAAGGCATCCACCCATTTCTTGCTATGAAAAGTTCTAACAGAAGAAGAATTCTTATTTTGTCTGTTTATACCTGTCTTGTTTATCAGATTATTGTTATCTCGTGATGCTCTCACCTCTGAGTTTGAAAAGCCATAGTTAATATGGTTAAACTGCTTCACTCTAGATAAGAAGTATGAAAGAAGCTGCACATTTCAATAGTGTCAGGAATCTTTGAGAAAAGCTACTTTATGCCATTAAGCCTTGTGTAGGGCTGCAGAAGGGAGTGAGAGCAGTAAAGGCAGGTAACAAAACATCCTGTTTTGTTAATAGTGTTGAATGCAGTTCTGCAGAGGAAGAACATTGTTAGAACAAAGACCACGGGGGCAGAGAAGGGAGTGTGTGCCATTTTCTGTAGGTCAGTTTTAGGTCTGCTTCAAAATTACGGTTATGTCAATACCAAATATTCTTTTAAGATTTATAGAATATAAAGAACACAATTTGAAGCAAAAGTGATTGCACTACTGTGATAGTATTTCAGTGAGGATATAATGGGTGTGATACCTTTCTTGCTGGTACTACATTGCTACATACTTCATTTTCAAATGTAAAGCTACCCGCAGTTCTGTGTATCCATGCTTTTTTAGAGTCCTCATTCTGATTGACTCTTCAGATAACTTTTATCTAGTGCCTATAGAATATATTTCCTAAATGTGGAGTTAATTGAGCTTGTTTGGTTGAGTTCCTGACCAAGATGCTCTGACGTATAAAGGTCTGGCCTGGAGCAAGGGTGTCTCAGAGGTATAGGTGGGTGTGTATATTTATAGGTAAATATATAAAATATGTATATATATGTGTGGTGTGATTTTTTTTTTAATTATTATTATTTTTAGGTATGCTATGATGTCATCTCAGAGGTGTAGGTGGGTGTGTATATTTATAGGTAGATATATAAAATATGTATATGTATGTGTGGTGTGATTTTTTTATTATTATTATTATTTTTAGGTATGCTATGATGTCATCCCAATTTGAAATGAAGTAATGACATAAACTGGATGATTGTGTAAAGTCTAGTTCCTCATATATAAGAGGATAATAGAAACTTTGAAGGCCTTTTCTGCTGCATGAGTAACAGTTATGGGTGTAAATAATGAGTTTTAAGCTTGGGTTTTTTTTTTGCTTACGTTGCCATACTATGCTGATATCTCTTGTATCTAAGTGCCTTGTCCTAATTTAAGCAACATAATTGACATTGTGTACCTATTATCTCTTCTTCTGTTATGGAGAGAAGTGCTTTCAATATTTTGCTATAGATTTAAGTATACAGTTTTAATGATACACAGCTGTACCTGGAGCAGAAGGTGGTAAGAACCGAGTGATTATTGGATGTCTACAGGTTCTTTTGGGGATAACATGATGTGTTCTGTTGATTTAAGCTGACCTGGAAAATGGTCGTAGGAGCACTATTTTGTAACTGTAAGTAGTTTTGGGCTTGCAAAATAGGTGGAACAGTGACTGCAGCTGACAAATAATAATAATAAAAATCTATTGATCAAAATGGTTAAAGCAGTGTGAATAATTTCCCTTAAGTAATTCAAATAGATGGAGAGAGAGGGAAAAGCTATATAGACTACAACCACTTATACAGAAATTACAAATTATCAGAGAATGTTCCTGATTGCATTTTGAACAAGTGACGTTAATAACCCAGCACAAAGACTTCCAGTCTTTCATGCCTGGTGCACTTTGTACAAGCACATTGCCACTTCCCAGGCTGGAAAAAAAATAATGTGTCTAATTCCCTGTGTTGTAGTTTAACCCCAGACAGCAACAAAGCACCATGCAGCAGCTCACTCACTCTTCCCCCTCACTTCTTCTCCCCCCCAGTAGGATGGGGAAGAGAATCTTAAAAAAAAAAGTAAAAATTTTTGGTTGGGATAAAGACAGTTTAATAGGATGGTAAAGGAATGAAAAATTGTAATAATAAAAGAATATGAAACAAGTGATGCACAGTGCAGTTGGTCAACACCCGCTGACTGATGCTCAGCCTGTTACTGAGCAGTGATCGCCTCCAGATTATGCACTAAGTGTGATGTCATATGGTATTCAAAAACCCGTCTGGACAAAATCCTGGTTCATGTGCTTTAGGAGTCACTGCTTGAGAAGGGTGGTTGGACTAGATGACCTTCAGAGGTCCCTCCCAACCTCAACCGTTCTGTGATTCTGTATGGAATATCTGTTTGGCTAGTTTGAGTCAGCTGTCCTGGCTATTCTCCCTCTTGGCTTCTTGGGCACCTGCTCTCTGGCATAACATGGGAAGCTCAAAAGACCTTTACTTACTATAAGCACTGCTTAGCAACAACTAAAACATCAGTGTTATTAACATTATTCTCATGTTAGATCCAAACCACAGCACTATACCAGCTACTGGGAAGAAAATTAACTCTGTCCCAGCTAGAAACCAGGGCACCCTGCAACCTCATATTCGTTCAGTGTTCATGTGTTTTTACAAAACTGTCATTGATCCCTCTATACCTATTTGATTAGTTTCATCTTTCTAAGGGCTATTCTTTTATTTTGCCTTTTTATTCCTTTGGCAAACCAGGTATTAATTCTTACCATTTTCATTCTGTCACTGATTAACTCTTTCTCAAAGACCATTCAATCATACTGTAGTATGATACAGCACTTTCATATCTGTTTTTTTCTGGCTTGTCTCTTCCCTCAGGCATGTATTCTATTGTATTTATTTATTATATCCAAACTACTCCATTTTATGGATCTGTTTATGATGAAATAGTTTTGCATTTTTGTGTGTTGTACATATTGAAAGAATATAAAGCAAAAGATAATAGCGTTTTTTTAACCCTATGTTTTCCCCCCTCTACTGTTATCTGTATAAATAAACAGTGAAATTATAGCAATACTGTACCCATGAAGGAATTCAGATTAGGAAAGAGCAGAGTAGCACAAAAATAGTTGTCCTTAAGACCTTCTAAGATATGTTTACTTAACTGTAATGCAAGCAGAATACGTGATCATGGCAGCCAAATTGAAAAGTAGGGTAGCCAGATTGTGTTATGAGAGGAAGAGGTGGAAGCAATTTTAAATTAGTACCCTCTGGAAAGTACTTACTTGATTATATTCTATTGCTGGTTATGGTGCAATCAGTTTGTTATAATGTTATAAAGTACAAAGGGTTCTGCTATTATCCAGGTGTTTTCAGAACTGAAGGTTAATATTAAGGTTTGCTCATTGATTTCTGAGGTCAATTTTAAATACCCTCTGGGCTATTTTCAATGTCTCTTTGTATTTTAGTGTTCAGTTAATGGAACCTATTTAAAGGTTTACAGCAGATTTCATAACTAGCTTCCCAGTTCCAGGTTTTTAAAGAATTACCCTAAACAAACAGTCATTGTATACATCAAGACCAGAATGAAGGGAGCCCATTTCATACTTGGTTGTTCATTAAGACTTTGATTTTTGTGTTCTGTAAAGACATACTTCCTTTTCTATGAGAGCAAGAGCAATTAGAAGGTCTCTTTCTTATACCATCATTTTGAGAAACTTGTACAAACCCTTTTTTTTTTTTTTTTTTTTTGAGAATTAACCCTTCAGATAAATACAGGTGAAAATGAGCAACACAAGGTGACACAAGGTTCTTTTGGGAGAAGACACATGGTGGGAGACACTGTTGGGTACACAAATGTAGATGCAATCTTGGAAGGAGGCACTATACACTGAAGTAGGGATACCTTGAATGGTAACTTTGGATTACGGAGGACCATGATGTAGCAGGAACAACCCTAAGGGACCGTGGCCTGTGGGTGATTTACAGTGGAGCAGAATAAAACAATTCAGAAGTAAAGAGCAGTGGAGGAAAACACGTCGGAAGCAAGGAGTGGCAGAAAGCAACCATCATGCACTGACCACAACCTCCTGAACTGCCCATTGCCACACTGAATGGATTAAGACTGGACTGAGTGTAACATGTGGCAAAATCAATGAGGTGGAGACTGAGAAGGGAAGAGCAGAGGTGTTGTAGTGGAGTCTGTGGAGAAGGTCTTTTCCTATGTGTCTGTTTAATTTTGGTTTTGTTCGTTTGTTTTTTCCTTAATACAAGACTCAATAATCAAAAGCCTGTGTGGTGATTGCCAATAAATTAAGTAAAACTCCCTAGTTGAGAATGATTTGCTTGTATGGTAAACCTATAAGGGGTATCTGTACTTTCCTTTAGATTTAACTATTAACTCCAGGCTTTTTGTGTAGAACAAGTCTGAATCCCAAAGCATCGATATCTTGCAGATATTTCACTTGCTTCACTGTGTCCTGGGATGTATTTTGGAAACTCTAGGTTATACATATCTCTGTATTTTCCTATTTCTTATTTGCAATACAACAGGAAATTTTTCGATAGATCCAGTTTTTGAATCCTATTTCCAAAGTTATAGTTAGGAATAGATGGATTGGTCCCTCTTCACCACCTCTCCACTCCTTCCTTCACACTTTTCCAGGCTTAGAAAATAGTATTTGAAGTTAATATCTCCTTGCTGTCAGCTACATAATAACCTTTCTGAGATGGAATTCAAGAGGCTCTTTTTCCCTTCAGTATGCAGGGCTGGGGGGAGGAGGGATGTGTGGACTTCTAAAAGGAGACTTCTGTCGCACAGGAGTCTGAAAGAATTTCACTATGATACAGAGTTGTTCTCTTCCTCTTAAACTATTGATTGGTTTCTTTGCTTGCTTGAATGCCAAAAGGGAGAACACAGAACTGATGCTGAGTTGCAGAGTTTTTATCACGAAACATTGCAAACTAAATAAATAAAAACCTTGTGTGTTTGCTAGCTGCCTCTGCAGTAAAACCCCAGAACCTACATCTAGGTAGTAATGTTGACCTTGGGCCTGCAACACCACCTAATAACTTTCAGTTGACTAGTGAAAAATATAAGACTGGAATGTTTGCTCTTGGACTTTGAGAAACTATTTTTCTTGTAAAAAATAACACTTCTAAGCTTTTGAATCTTTGCTGTATTCTGTTGTACTTTCTTCTGTGTAGCCCTGATTCTAAGTATGGCTTTAAATATCTGATCTGTGGTATTTCGTTGCCTATACCTCCTATATAGTTGTCATGGAGAAAATTTTTAAAAGCTGACTTTAATTTACTGATGCTGCATTGCCTAGATCAATATTATTGCATTTGGGAAAGCTATCCTGCCATTAGATTTACCAACCAGAAAATGGGGACCACTAAAAGGCTTGACTTCAGTTCACATTTCTAATAAATCTTCTACAAATTTAGATTATGATGCAGCATTTTTTTTTTTTTTTTTTTTTTTTTAATATGGCGTAGTAAAGAGATTCTCCAGCATTTCACAAGTACTGAGGGTGGGATTAAGTAATTGTGTGTCTTGCAGTGATTTAGAGCCAATCCTTTTTACTTTATCCTTGCAAACAGGTCCAAGAGGTGTAATGGCACTTCTGAGGAATGAAGAAAACAGAACCTGGTCTATAACACCTATTTCTACAGTTTGCTTTCTTCTCTTTTGTATACTTCACTGTGTGAATATCATTAGCCAGTAAACATGTTAAGGAAGTGGTCATCCTCTATTTATATGTTCAAATCTGTTACTTCAGTAATGGAGCGTACGTTCCCTGGCTATCACTCAGTATTGGTGATTGAATTAAAATGATCAGTTGCCAAGAAACACTTCTGAGAACTGCCTCTGATTTTCCTTTCCATTAATCCATCATTAATCCAGGGTAACTACTTCCACTTTTCTTCTTTACCTGCATTCTCAGGTCATGTGTCTCTTTGGGATGTCATCTTTTGTTGGTTTCCTTTGACTGTAAACTCACTAAATTTAACTCAGTTGAGAGGAAAAACTTAAGCAAGCTTGGTATGTCGCACCTGTGTTACCATAGCACTAACTCTGACTACTTTTCACTACAAAGATCTGTAGATTATGAACAAGTAGATTGTGCTGCTGTAAAACAAAGTAATGCAGTCATATTTCTCCTGCTATTTAAAACATTTTTGTCTTGAAGTTACCCTAGCCAAAAAATGTTTTAAAGTTACATGAAAGCCTTTTACGATAATTTTAGGGATTCATCTCATAACAAGTAGAAACTGATTTTTATGCTGGTAGCTAACAATTTGCTGTGCTTACTATATTCATATTTGTAATTAATACGTTCAGAGCAGTTTGGTTTTTGTTGGTTTTTTTTTTTTTTTTCATTTTATTGGTTTCTAAATATGGTGGTGTTTTGGGTTTTTTTTTAATTTTATAGAGAAGTGAGATAATAATGATCAATTTCAAAGTATTAAAGCATGACTGTGAAATTCAAACTTCTAATGCATATTCCACATCTGCACAACTAAAAGGAATTAGCGAGCTATAAAGAATAAATCTTTGCCACCTTCAAATCCAGCTACTATCTATCTGATGCTGCCTTTAAATCTATATAGTGGAGTTTCCCAATAGATCTATAAATGTCTATATATATTCTGCAAACAGAAAGGCATAGCTCTAAGGTTAAGGGAATATAATTGTTAATGATGGATGGCCTTTAGAGCAGTTATAATTTCCTTCCAAGAGTTACTCAACTCCAGGCACTCCTGTGCCATATGGAGATATATATATATATATTCCCTTCATTATGAAAATTCCAATATAAATATCACCACCTTTTCTTTGGACATTTTGGCCCAGAAGTTTTAAGTAGTTGGTAAGATATAAAATTATGTTTCAATAAAATGTCTTGCAAACTTTCTCATTACTATAATCGGATAATTCTGCTGCCAGGCCTGCTGTCTATTTAAATGGGATTTTTGTCCTTTAATGTTTTCTTAAATTTCTGAATTATCCCAGTGACATAGCAGTAGAATGTTAATCTTATTAAAATAACCAATATTTTGGTTTTGATTTTTATTTACCTGGAGTCTCAGTCTATAAAATGTCAGCAACAAACTTCAGCTGTCTCAGAAAAGATGGTGCTGGGGACTTGAGATGTTCCCTTCTTTGCAGTCAGTATTTTGCTATATGCCACGGTGATTCATGAATTGCAGTGATTGACGGAAGGGATAAATTACAGGTTCTTTATCATTGTACTAAATAAATTTGTTTTCATAGTCTTTGGCAGATGCACATGTGGAACTTTTAACTCTATCGAGAAAAGATACTGGAAAAATGTCTAATTCATGTAAAATACTTGCTTCTAATTGGGAACATGTTTGGTGAAGTACCAAGAAGACTCACTTCTTGACTTCTGGTTCTCAGGATGGCTGTTCAAAATACAAAGTCTGCTACAGACTCCTCTTGGTTCCTTCTGCTTCTTCATTTTGCCTTTTTGTCTAGACCTGGTGCAGATCAGTTTTGCATCTGTACGTACAGTCGGTTTATAGAAAGTAATCTGAGCATGAGTGGTAGAACACATCCCATGGAGTAGTCCATCTAGAAGATAATTATCATTTTCCTTGTTGGTTATTTAGTCTGCCTCTGCAGCCAGTAGTTCTCACTGAGATGTGTGAGAACAGTGAGTGTTTAGCTCATTTCAAAATCATGCTAGTTATGCAGCCAAGTCCTGGAAGTTCTGGGACCAGCCAGAGTTAAAAATAAATGTAGCTAGGCAAGCCAAATGATTTCTCGAGTCCTCTTACTCCTGGGGTTCCTGTCAAGAACAGCTCTCTTCTCCAACAAATTATCTTGCATCAGCTAATTTGTGGTAACTGATGCTTGCATATTCTTACCTGCTGTGTATAATTTAGGACCTTCCACTTAATCTTCCTTGGAGTGCTATAATACGGAGTACTGACCTTGTTTTACATTTGACTGGGACCAGAAGCTTAGGGAGTCAGTCTGCCAGATACCAGTTCTTCCTTAACACTAGGAAAAGTGATTAAACACTGAACTGTTCTTTGCCTGTATGTGATCTATGTGTTTCATGCTTGATTTTTTTTTTTAATTCAGTCCTTTTGAATTAGGTTTGATCTCTTTTTATTGTCCCTTTTTTTTTTAAATTTGTTTCTTGTGTCTGGCATAAAATGAGGACATAACATTCATATAACTTTACTATAACATTCAGTTATAGGAACATCTAGATCTTTTTTAATACATACCACTTTTCTCTTTTGAATGATGTCATGAATTGTTTAAATATGTTTGTCCACTAATAAAGGGTTGTGGCTTTGTCCAGTAAAGAGAATCTCTGTCAGCAGAAGTCAGAGACAGTGGAAGCAATGGATTGTGGCTTTTGCCTTTTAAGACCTAAAATGTAATGATGGTCAGGATGATAACCACTTACTCCTAGGTTGGACAGCAAGTACTATTTCTATTTTCTTTTACTTCCTACTTCCTAGTGACTTTTATCTGATTTTCTTTTCTTCATCTTTTCTGGGAAGTTTTCAATATTCCCATCCATCAGTTATTTCAGGAAGGGCACACTGATTGAAAATTTGATAAATTACTACTTGTAATATGATTTAGCTTTCCAAATGTATTTCATTCCACCAGCATTTTTCTCCTCGTTTGCTCCATATGTTCACTTTCTGTCATCACCAGCTGTAAGAAATGTTTTTGACTCTTGACTCCAAGATACGTCCACTTAGAAACACTGTCATCTAGGTTTCACATTAAATGACAATATTTTTATTCTTTCTTTGCTAGTCATCCTATTCATTTACTTCGTGCTGCTCTGAAGCTGAATGTTCCACTGTTTACTGTTTCTGAGATAGGAATAAAGTCATTAGTAATCTCTGACTTGATTTAGAAAGGGTATGTTTGTTTTTAGTATTTTTTTTTCTGTCACTCTTTCTTAAAAAAAAAAAAATAATAATAATAAAAAAATCTCACTTTCCTTCTGGTATGGGATACTACCAAAAAAGAGCCTGAGAGCTCAGTTTATTGTTGCATAGCTTACTCTGGTGATATGCTACTAGTCATGATACTTACATATCAAAGGATTCAGGAAGCTCCTAGTGACTATGAAAGAGTGGAGTTTTTGCTTGACAATAATGAATGTAGGTCAAAGAACTAATGTTAAGGTTCTCACAGCTGGATGAAGTTATGTGCCTTTTCTTGGTCTGTACTTTCTTAACGTATTGACTCAGTCCATTTGGTACCTGAAAAGGAGAAGATAAAAAGGAAATCTAACAGTTCATACATTAGACACTAAAAAATCATTCCATTTCTCTGTAATAACTTCTGAACCCTGTTAAGTCCAATATATACTTTTCTCTGATGAGCAGATATCCTGCTAATGTGGATTACTGTTCTGGAATTATCATCCTAGCCTCAGAATTAAACTTAAAACACAGACTCTAAAATGTCTAGATTTGAGTTAAAGTTTTCCTTTCTCCTGCTGGGAATGAGTCAAGCACCAAAATGTTAACTGCTCTGGAGTCTTTGGAAAAAGCCAATTAAGAAGAACAAAATTCCTTCTGAAACTACTTGGTTTCTTAAGACTCTTACCCTCTACTCTCTCACCTCTATTGCAGAGGTGGGCGTATTCCAGTGTTACCATATAACAGGTTTGCCAAATGCTTTGAGCTGAACAGAATCATAGATTTACCACACAATTAATCTGCATGTTTGTGAGTGAAGACTCCTATCAATTTCAATCAATGTTCCTCCTATGAAACAAATGCAGAATATGGAACAGCATCCAGCACTGAGTATTAACACTGTTCAGGAGGGCAGTTGTGGTTTTTTGTTTTGTTTTTTCCCACCATCACCCTGTCTCAGAAATAATACAGGGCTTGCTTAAACTAAGAGATTATCATTTAAGTGCCAAAACTGCAAGGGGTTATACTTTGTCCAAATTTTAGAGAAGTTTATTGGAGACATTACACATTTCAATAACATATATTTAAGAATCCCAAAGAGATTTTTGGATTCATTTGCATAAAGAGGATAATTTTTCTCTGGGTAAATTGAAAAGAAAAGGAATAATAATGAATAGTAGAAAGAGGCTGCCTGTGAAAATGGGCAAAAGGGGACTGAAAAATGAAAGTAAGAAATAAAAGCAATATGAAAAGTAGTGGTGGACTAAAAAGAGCTAGTGAAAAGAAAAAGAAATTTTAATTTTTTAGATGCTCACAGAATAAAAAATCAACTCTCTAGTAGATATTTTTGTTTCTTGAAGATTTAAAGGAGTTCCTTAGTAAGCCATAATTGCTTTTGTTTGGGGTTTTTTAGTTATTATTTTAAAAAGCCTATATGTTTATTTCTTTTTTCTTTCCAATATGCTGTAAAACTTAATTTGAAATTATTATGAGAGAATGTGTAAATTCACCTTTTTATCTTTTTTTGGCAAATGGAAGGAAGTTAGGTCATTCTTTTGTCATAGCACTGCAACAGGTGAGTGATGAACCACTGACTCTTCAGTCTCTCTTGCCTGAGATTATCTTATGGGGATTTTCCAGATCCCAGCCTAAAGGTATCATAAGGTAGATTCTTGTCTTTATTACTGCTATATAACTCCTAGCAGTTCAAATGCTACTAGCTGGTATATGCTCTTCTTGCGAGTACAGTTTGAAAAAGAAAATGCTTTTTTACACACACTGTCAAGCTGATTTCTTTGTCTCTGCGCAGCAAGAGGCAGAGAAACATATTTCATCTGTGGAAATCATAGAAATGCACCAATACTGGCTCTTCAGAGTGGAGAAGCACACTTCTCTACTCATCAGCTCTTCAACAGAGGCTATGGGCATTGTATCTGAATGTGACTTTATGTCCCTACAGAGAGTTTAAATTCTTGCAGTGAATTCTATTTTTTCCAAAAACCAGGGGGGTGGGGTGGAGAAGTGGAGCAAACTGCAAGATTATTCAGATTAAGGAAAAGAGGGATATTAAGCATTGGAATAAAAAGCTGGTTTGAAATGCAGATATTTGCTTCAGCTAAAGCTGATTTGGACCAGAGACTATATGTTCAATTTTGAAAATCCAGTGAGTGTCCTTATCACTAAGCTGTTGAATGCTCTGAAATATAGGCCATAAATGGAACAAGTGTAAATGTTTCTTCAGATAAATAGCTGAATTGGCTGTTTTGACAAGAAATTTCACTCTCAAATACTCCCTGTCTCTGCTATTACGGGTATTCTGTATATGCCATGAAAGATTTGCTGGTGTCCCAGTGGTTACAACACTCACCTGAGATAGGGAAGACTGATTCAAGCCTCTGCAGTAAATGAGGCTTGAATGGGCATTAACATGTCCCTCACATTGCTGTAAATGCTTTAAGTGCCAACCTTAGAAGACCTTAAATTTATCTTTCTGTAGACTAAGAAAATGTTCACAGCCTAGGAAAGTCATTCATCACCTAACTAGACATCTGAACAGTCTGCCTCTCTGTTCTGACTAGAAAAAGTATGATCTGAATAGTTGCTGTGGGTTGGAGTTCCTAAGCACAGTAAGCAAGTCTAATCCAAATGCCTTAACCTTTCAGTTCATAGAATCATAGAATGGTTTGGATTGGAAGGGACCTTAAAGATCATGTAGTTCCAACCCCCCTGCCATCAGCAGGGACATCTTCCACTAGATCAGGTTGCTCAAAGCCTCATCCAGCCTGGCCTTCAACACTTCCAGGGAGGGGGCATCTACAACTTCCTTGGGCAACCTGTTCCAGTGTCTGACCACCCTCACAGTGAAGAACTTCTTCCTAATATCTAATCTAAACCTCCCCTCTTTCAGTTTAAACCCGTTTCCCCTAGTTTTGTCATTAATTGTCCTTATGAAAGTTCAAGGAACTTACTACACTGGGTCTGGTGGAAGTCCAGCTAACCCTGCCCCTTTTGAATTTACTGTGCTAATAGTATTGATTCATCTGAGTATGGTTAGTGCTACAGGTGCCATCTTGCTTCTCATAAGTGAACCTAGAACACAAAAATTCAAAGGAGTAAGCTCTTGTGTTAGAAAGAACTGTTGAACTGATGCCTTTTCATAAGAGGAATTTTCCATAAGTAGGATCAAAACAGCAGGAGATTTTCAGGGTGTCAGGAAGCAGACAACCAAATAGCAAGTCAAGTATTTTAACCACCATTGCAAACTTTATTTTTCTTCTTCAGTGGTAAGTATGTCAAATAGCAGACTTTTGCCAGCTTCCATTTAGTTTTAGATGGTGTCATTAGCAGAAGGAGAGGTCAAGAAGAAAAAAACAAAACAAGTTTTTATCTTAGCTCAAAGCTTCAGGTAAAAGCATGTTACAGATGAGAAACTCCATGTATAGTGTCTCCAGATTACTAAGCCAGGACAGAAGGAAGCATCCTGACTGTTCTATAAGTAAAGTTCTGTTTTAGTAACCAAATCTTTCTCCATGTCAGTAAACAATGGCTGAGTTGACTCCCATTGTAAAATGTCAGAAGGATGATAACTCCAATTTTTTAAGGCAGAATCAAATCTGTTAAAAACTGGCAAGGACTCCGACATTCTTTTAATTACAGCAAGTAGGTAAAGACCCAGTTAACTAAGGGAAGAAAAAATTGTTGGCTTCTTAGGAACATTCACTAAAGTTGTGTGGCATTTTCTGGCAGTAACTCACGTAGATAAACAGCTTGTGGTAGTGGATAGCTGGAACTTTCTAAAGAAATGTGCTAGTTTTGATGGAAGCTTCCCTAGATGACCTCTCATTGAAGATTCATACTAGAGCAACCCATTTTGCAGTTGTTATAGCACTCATCAGGGATTCAGCAGATGCAGATTTGCCATGAATTAAATGCAAGGATAGATACATTCCAAAGATTACAAACTTGTCCAAACTAAACGAATCAATGAAAATTTGAGTCCAAAACAACTGTGAAAACATAGTGACATATAATAATATTTTAAGGTATAGAAATATTTTAAGACCTGAGTAAATCTGCAAACTATCAAGATGACATATGTTGAAATAAAGATTTAAATAAATTTATTTGGTCATGCATGTACTACAATACTGTGTAATAGTCAAAGTCAGATTGTTCAAGGCATAATGAGAATGTCTCTTGTGCCAAAAATAATATTAACAATGTTGAAAAAGTAAGTCTTGCAAATAAAATTGTTTTCATTTTACACATGGGAAATGAGTCGGGGATTAAATTACCTCCTTTAAAATTACGCAAGAGTAGCATTGATGCTAATCGAACTAAAATGTGAAAGCATCAACTCTGAAGCAGGATCACCTTTGGCTCAGTAGCTTTCTAAACCAGCAAATGAAAAGAAACAGTGCTCTCATCCCATGATTGTTTAATGTATTTCTCAGAGGGGAGGGAAAAAAAAATCAGTTTCACACCTGTGCAAGTCAGCAAATTGGAAAAAAAAGTATTTCAAGATAATCTTCCCTATAAAAAGTTTCAAAAAGCATTCAGTATTGATCTCAATTTCTCAGAGTTATTTCAGAACAAAAACTTACTATAAACTGATAATATTTTCATCCCTTTTAGAAAATAGCTGAAATGGAAAATATTCAGCAAGTTTGGGACTTATTTTTTAGGTTTAGTTCATTTCTTAAATGTAATTAGTCAATACTGACATCCAGTAATTTCAGTTCTGCTGAGAATTTTTGGAGGGGTGGGCAAGGAAAGAAATAGTATTTATCAAGCTGCTGGCATGCATGTCCTGTTCAAACAATTTATGATAATAAACCTTAGCCTGAGAGAAACTCATTTTTTCCCCTTCCTGTGTAGTCAACTGATGTATTCTAACTTTTTCAATTTTATGTACAACCAGGAAAATCAAAACTTTCCTTTTACATGTCCTTTATTTCAGGAATAAGGGTGAAAGATGTTCAACACAATCCCGTTAATTTCTTGGTAGGTATTGAGCTATAGAAATTTAGGGCTAAAAGTCTTGAAAAAAAAAAAAAAGTGCATTTCAGAAGATCTGAAATCCTTAGATCTTCTCAAACCATAGTTACAGCTACCAGAATTCTTTCCAGTGAGAGGCATCCAGATGGTAACCTAAAGAAAGACTAGTTTATATTCCAGACTTCATTTCAAGATGTCGGAATTTAGCACATAAAACAGGAACTGAGAAGCTTCATTTATGAATACCCTTTGTAAGCACCTCCATCACGGAATTGCCTTGATTGGTAAAGACCTTTCAGATCATCAAGTCCAACCATTAACCTCCCACTGACAAGTCACTGACTAACCCATATCCCTCAGCACTATGTCTACACGACTCTTCAGTCCCTCCAGGGATAGGGAGTCCACCACTGCTCTGGGCAACCCCTTCCAATGCCTGAGAACCCTTTCAGGAATTAAATTCTTCCTCAGATCCAATCTCAAATTCTCTTGGTGCAACTTGAGGCCATTTCCTCTTGTCCTGTCACTTGTTACTTGGTTGAATAGACTGACCTCCAAAATCAAAATGGTTTTCTGAGGTTTTGGGAGAGTAGCAAGAGTTAGCCATATTCCAGTTAAAATAATTGAGGGAGTTAGTTAAATTACTTACTGATGAAAGAGATGCAAGACGGAAACTGTTTTATTAATTGTATGGATTAGAATGTAAAAGTACTAGTCTGCATAGGGTAAAACAAATAAAATCTAAAACCAATGGGGACCTAAATTAAAAGTGCTTTCATACTTCTCGTGTTATTCAGTTGAAATCCAGCAAAATCAGGTCCTTAATGATAAGAAGTAAATATTAATGTATGTTTTCTAGATCAAAACATTTTAAAATAGAAGATGAGTAGAAAACTAAGTCAAAGCTGCTTTTTAAACCAATCTAAGACCATTAAATTTGACTGAATTAGTCGGGGAAAAATAAATCCTTATTGATATACTGCTAAGTGAATGCATATATGTTACTTTCTAGTTCAGTGGTTTTTAGACAATTCAATAACTTAATGTTCTGACATGTTACAGAAGTGCTGGCTTTCATTTTATGTTAGACTATAGTACTGCTTTTGTGAGGTGTGTGTGTGAATGTACTGTCTGCCTGCCTGTGTTCCAACTTCCTCATCTTCGTTTGTAACTTCTGAGCTTGTTGGTTTATTTCTGCCAATGGTGGGAGAGTGAGAATTAAAAAGTAAATAATAATTTAAAAAATCTACATATTTTAAGAAAAAAAAATTGCAGAATAAATAGTGGGGATCACTCATGATCTAAATTACAGTATCTGACACTTTGCTCTTTGTATTAGTAAAGAACCTACATTGGGAAGGGAAAGGGAGAGAGGAGAGGACTTGGACAGAGATACAGTGAATGTACTAACAGCATGCAGAATTTCCATCAGGTCTTTCACAAGGATTATTCACTAAAGACTCATTCACAGTCAAGGAAGAAAGGTTTAATCATTTTCACAGCTTGTGAAATTTTCTTCTGTGGTGACCTGAGGTGGAAGTGTTATATCTTCAGGAGATGTCTTCCCTCATTTTTGTGCTCTCCACTTAGATTAATCCTAATGATTTGAGAGTTTGACCTTCTACAAAGCACTACTTCTGGGGCTCAGTTCATGTGGCCCTTAAAACATTTTCTCATTGTTTATTTGAGACTTAGCTGCCACTTTGATGCATGCTGGGCAGTCATTAGTCATGTATTTTCCTAATAGTTTTCATGTGTGTCATTACAACATAGCTGTACATATGGCATAAATTCTAATTCTTAATGAGCAATAAATGGGAAGATGACCTAGAAAGAGAGACAGTAGGAAGAGAAGGATTTTCTCTTTTTAGAGAAAATGTTCAGTTTATCCTTCCTGTTTTTATTCACTATTTATGTGAATTGGAAATGTCTATTAAAATTGCAAACAGAAGAATTTAAGGTTGTGACAATATGGGTAGAATTAAGCCCTGCTGTTTAAGATGGGCCTGTGGCTTTCTTGCTGTGCAAGCAAAGCTGTGCAATCTGATATATATTTCGAAACCTTATCCATAATAATCTGCTCCTTTGCAGATAGCCCCCCCTTCCCCCCCCCAAAAAAAACCCCAAAAAACAACATCTTTATCTGTTAGTTTGCACTGCAGAAAATTAATAGAAGAGTTTCCCATGTGGATTTTGGTAGGAGGATATTTAAAAGAACAAGAATTCCTGTAAGAGAAGACTGTTGGATGGAAAACTTTATTATTTAGCAGTGTAGTGAATTTTCTCATTGCATCAGTTCTATTTGAGATGTAAAGCTTCTGTTAAAGGTATGAGAATAAAACTATTTTTATTGGGTTTTTTGTTTCTGTTTTATCAGGACAAGAATGGGAATATTCAGGAAAAGAAAATTATGCAGGAACTGCTTGCTCGTTGACACAAATATATATATAGAATTGAATAATGAAAAAGTAATTAAATAATAAATAAAATAATTCCAAGACATACTTATATGCTTCCTTTGCAATAGTAACTTCTGGATTCTGCCTATTTCAACCAAACCTGTTAGAAGTGTTAAAGGTAAGATGTTCCTACAGGCTTTATGTAACTATATGACCATGTAGCAGACAGAGACCGTATCCATGGCCTTCACCTCACTACAAGGTCATATGATTATCTAATCACTTTATTAGAAATTAGGAAATATGCTGGTGAAAAAGAAGTTATTACTGTCCCAATCATGAGAAAAACTTAAATTAGATTTTACAGATTATTAATCATATGAAAATCCAACTCTGGAATACGAAATGAGGAAAACAAACTTCACAAATACTCCTTGATATTCATATATTTTTGAAAGAATGGGAAAAGTACTGAAAATAGTGTCAACGTTAGTAGTTGAAAAGTAAGATTATCACATGGAGCTAAGTAATCTGCAAGAGATTAAATGTTATAATGTGTTTATAAGGGGTTTAACACAGCTGTGTTTTCTGAGGAAAAGAGAAGTTTGAAAGATGTGTGGTATTTGGATACCTACTTCAGCATCATGTTTTATCCAAAAGTAGGTGTTTCAGGAAAAGTAGGGGAATCAAGCTATCATATTATAGAATGGTTGTGGTTAGAAGGGACCTTTGAAGGTCATCTAGTCCAGCCCCCATGCAGTGAGCAGGGACATCTTAATCTAGATCAGGTTGCTCAGAGCCCTGTCCAACTTGACCTTGAATGTTTGCAGGGATGGGGTTTTACATAATAAATGCACCAGTATATACACGTATCCTTGCACAGTTATTTAGGGGAAGTAACAGGAGACAGCATAAAAATTTGATCAATGCCCAATGAAAAAAACCAAAGCACAAAAAGACACACAATCACCAAGGGACAGCAATAGTAACAAATAATTAGTGCTAATAGAAAAGCCAGTAAAGTACCTAGCTAATATTCATAAGAAAGGTGAAATAACAGATCATTATGTTGGATGTTGGTATGACTGAAGCATTTTGCCTTTTTTTCCCTCATTCATTTTAAGTCTAGGAGCAAAAAAAGCCCAACACATCATTGGGCAATTATACATAGCCAGCCATTGAGAAACACACAAGCCCTCAGCAGCGAATACATTAACGTTTTCTAATTGTAATTTAGAGGCTTTTAAACATCTGTGGCCAATAAACTTCATTCTAGGTACTTAAGAGGTGACAATGATCTCTAAACCAGTTAAGGTTTGGGAACAGATGTGGTGCCGCAGGACTGATAAAGTAAGAATTTGGTGTTGATCTTTAAAAAGAGAGGAAGAGGGGAAGAAAACTTGGGAGTTACAGATTGATCAACTTCAGGTTACCTCTCAAAAAAAAAAAAAAAGAAAAAGATAAATAAGCTATTCATATCACTAACAAGAAAACAAGGAGATTAATAACAGTTATGGATTTAGGTCAATTGATCCAGTTTCCTTCTACAGCACACTAACAAGTGCTGTAGACAAAGGAGAGTGTCAGAAACAGCAGTATATTAGCAGCAGTTTTCACCTTTTAGTAAGTAACGATAACGATTTTAGTAAATCTTCTCACCTGACATTCTCATAAGCAGACCAGGGATCCATACCCTAAATATAATTTGAAATAACTCCAAGATGCATACAATATTGTCTTGAAAAACATATGGACAGTAGTTATCAGAGATTTATTGTCAAAACAGAAAAATATATTAAGAGAAGTTTCCTGGTATTCTTGGATTTTATATCAGTCAATACTGTAGTCAGTTTTTTAGAAGATGGATCATAGCCTATGGTCATTAGATTTTCATGTCTGAAGCTTTCTGGAAGAAAGAAGTCCAAATGAATTTTGCCAATTTTAAACATTTTAAAACTGTATCTTAAAAGATGACATTGACTACAGAAAAATGCAAAGTTTTAGTTTGACACACAAATGATGAGCCAAACGATATGAGAGGGGGAACAGCCAGCAAACAGGTAAGACTAAATTTTTTTGTGACAGAATTCTGATTTGGAGCATTGTATTTCAAGAAGAATAAGCATCTGGAAACCATTAAGTATGAGGGGGAATCGAGTGACCTGAGATTGTGTCCTGGTTTTGCTGTGACAGAGTTAGGTTTATTCTTAGTATCTAGAATAGCTGTGTTTTAGTTTCAGTGAAGGATTTGTTATGAGAAGAATGTTGATAAAGTACTATTGTCATCAGTTGCTGCTGGAGCTCAAGACCACCGTGTTTGGCTGGTTCACAGCTGCATTAGGACTGGGAGGGAGAAGTGTAGTGAATAGCAAAACCCAAAACTGGCATTTGGATGTGCCAACGAAATATTCCATATTATATCACGTCATGTCAATGTATTAACCAGAATTGACTGGAAAAAGGGGGTATTCTCTCAGGGATCACTCGGGCTCGCTCTTCTGGGGTTTCGGTTTTGGGATTGTCTTTGCTCCAGGATCACTAACTGGCACAGGCTGGGCATCAGTCGGCGGGTGGTGAGCAGTTGCACTGTGCATCACTCATATGTACATTCTGTTATTACTGTTATCATAATAATTTTATTTTAATTAGTAAATAGTTTTTAACTCAACCTGTGAGTCTCCTTGCCCTTTTCTTTTAATTCTCTCCCCTACTCCCTGGAGGAGGGGGAGTGAGAGATCAGGCTGTGTTTGGCTGCAGACCAAAAGGGTGAAACCATCACAGGTTGTTGTAATTAAAATGTGATAAAAAATATAAAATCATCAATAGTACAGCAAAGGTGATTAAGGGGTGATTATTCAACTTTCTTTTTTTTCTTGTAATGAATAACTAAACTGCAAAACTTTCACAGGATGTTATGGAAGACAAAAGCATGAAAAGATCTAAAAATAAAATAAAAATCTTGAAAGTAATGTCAGGAAGCTCTGGAGAGCAGTTGCTGAAATTTTGGGGAATAACATGAGGGAGGTCTCTCTTCCCATATTCAGTTTTTACAGGAATTTTCTAACCCATGTGTCACTGACCACTATTGGAAAGAAAACATTACGGTTGTAGGTTGTTTGATCTAATGCATTCTGATCATGTGGATGTTTCTATGCTCTAAAAGAGTTAGTGGGGTGCAGTGCAATAAGTATAGTATATGTGACCATATAGAAGAGGGATGTTTTCCCTGCTCATCAGATGTAGACTGCAAAGCAGTGACTTAAGTTGGTGGCTAGGAAAACTCATATTAGCCAATTGCAGGAGGAGGAACCATTAAAAATGAAAGAATAGTATAATGAACTGCTAGAAAATTGCCTTTCCACCAAGTTTGGAGACTTTTGAAAACAGGTTAGAAAAATATCTGCAATGAAGAATTGCAGGTATTGCAGATTTCGCTTTGCAATAGGATAAACAGCAAGATTTCTTGAGTCCCTTCAATCTTATAAATTGGTGATGAATCTCTCCCTCAGTCTCGGAGAGAACAGATCACTGTGTGATCAAAACCTAAAAAATTAGGGGATTTTCAATGAGATGATAACTGAGTGATGTCTCTTGTCAAATCTGTCTCTGGTCAGCACACCAGTTTGCAATAGCATTGGCAAAGAGCTCCGTTACACTTTTGACATCAAAATGGATAGCTGGATTTTTCCAAAGTGTCATGTTGTTTGATATGAAACTCTGGTGATTAAATGCAGTCTCAGGATGAGAAGTATTTGGGGCTAAGCAGTTTTACAGTCAGATGTGAAGTATTAAAACTAGCAGATAAATAATATCTTTCTTTTCTCCTTTAAGTGTAAAAAGAATTAGAAGTGTAAGGACTGCATTATCTGTCTATTATATTGGAGTAATACAGGTAGTAAGAGGCTGCTCATAAATCCCCATTTTCTTCCAAAATATGCATCACATACAGATTAAATATTTAAAAAGAACCTCAGTTCAATTTATCTCCCTTTTCATGAGGATTTCTTTTCTCCCTGTACCTTTATATCAAGTGAGCTACAGGCAAACAATAAGTAAGGTTAAAGATGGATGTCAGTGGTACACACCTGTGTTAACACTTTAGTACATTACAGAATCTCACAGCATAGGAGTGTCAACAGGAGACTACTTCAGATTAGTTCTGTAAATTCTTAACTGTGCAAATGTGAATTTGGTGTTTGCCTTGAATTTTAATACCCCCAAAAGATTAAATAATATTTTTACCTTTTGGAAGTCAGGGATTTTATTATAAAATATGCAGAAGAAATAAACATGGAAATACTCACTTAGGGCCTGCTCTAATTCACATGAAAGCTGAGACAAAAGCTTTTGTTGTCTCTGCTAAAAGTTGTATTATTACATATCGTTTAGTAATTTTCTTAGTCAATTAGAATGGGACTACTGTTACCCCTAGGGGGGCTCATCATAATGATGCAGTTCAGGAAAATATCTCCCTGTTGGATTTCCACTTGTTCTGCTGCATTTCACTGTGTGGAACAGCTACAGATGTAGCTACTTTATCACGTTGTTTTTCACATCTGTCCTAAGTCATGCTTTATCATTTGCTTGCATTTATTTAACATTTTGTGAATGTAACAGCCTTGCCTACTACTGATAATACCAGAATAAACTAGAAGGATATCAGGGTTGCTCAGTTTGTTGCAAGACATCCACTGCTGGATTTGTGACCCTAAAAACTAAAATAAACAAACAAAAAGCAAATCAACAAGCAAAAAAAACCCCACACACAACACACACAAACAATAACAAAACACGAGAAAACAAAAAAACTGCAAAACCAAACATGTCCCATCCCTCCAAACAAACAAATAAAACCCCACTGTTGTGTGCATCTCTATACTATTTGCTCATATTTAGATATCTCATGTTTAATCCACCTGTGTATGCAAAGATTTTGAATAAATGTATTCACACAACAGATCCTACACATCCTCCTTCTACCACTATGTGCTAGGATGTTCTTAAGCAAAAAGGTAATTATGATTTTGGAACACTTTGTAGTGGAGGCAATCCTATAGGTACTAGATAATTAGTTTGATATTTGACAAGCATGCTCATTTCGTTATTACACTGTATTATCTTAAGTGGCATATTTATCCCATAGGCTACAGATCATAGTCATAGCTCAGCTATGTAGTGACCACGGCATTATTTTCTAAGAGACTGCACTGTGTTTCACAGTGCAGTGTAATAGAATGCGCTGTTGCCTTTAGGATTGCAGCTGACAATCACATCTCTGTACTGTACAGGAATGATTACCAGGTACTGTCCTTTATTGCTGGCCAGAATAATTAAAACTGACTGCTTTAGTGTGAGCACTGCAAAAAGTAATGTTTCAAGGAAGTACATTGGTATATAGCAAATTCAGCAGAAGGTACCCTGATGCTGAATTTGAAATACACATGCAATCTGTAAAATTATATGACAGGAAAAATATTTCAGTACAAAATGTTGTAACACTTCAGAAAGTAGATGACTGGCCTACCCCTCAGTAGAATATTTCATAAGTTTCTGAATTTCTCATGTCTTCAAAGAGATAAACTAAAATATTCCTCTGCTAAAATGATCTGTCTGTACAATATTAAAAATACTTGGGAAAAGTTTTGCAAAAGCAGAGAGTAGCTTTCAAGAGATACTTGCAGTTCTTTCATTTCTTCAAAGAAATGGATTCTGCAGGGCTTCAAATCTTCATATGCCCTTGTCTGATCTGAGAGGGGCAAACATGTTTAGCTCACTAACATGAGCCACACTGAATATGAAGGTGTTTTCTGTTACCAAGTTAACCTGAAGTACTCATGTTAAGGCTAATCAGTTACTATTGCTCACATAATCAGTATGTCCTTGACCTATGAAGGATCAGTACATGCTTGTTCCATCTAGCTGGTGTTGACACCAGAAAAGCCGGTCGGAAGAAACTCCCTAAGACTCATTTTGGAGTTTTAGAAAACAGGCATTCTTTATGACAGAGCCAGATGCACAGGGGATCCTTCCACCTAACATGCATGCCAGCATGTCCCTCTACAAAAGCTTTATTCTATCAAAACATGCATGTTCCTTTCTGTTCCATTAAATTATTAACATATTCATCACATTTCCAAGAACTCATTGATACATTTAAATGTCATTTTTGCATGCATACCGGTCGTCTTTGGGGGTCATTTGATGATCATAGAAACTTTTGTCACTGTGCCCTTTAGTTGAATTTTTCTTCTGCCCATGCTTAGTTCATCTCTTGGCCTGTTTACAACACTTCTGTCTCTGCAAAAATGGTTTACTCTAGCATCACTCCCATATCAAATATTCGATGCCTCAAGTCTCCTGTTATCTATTTTAGACTATAAACTTGGCCTAGCTGTTATGTAAGCAACCTTCAATGACACATTGTTTAAGCAGAAGCGTATGTTCTCTGGTGTCAGTGTGGACGTATGGATGGTAGTGTGTTAATCCATCGTTCTAATCTGATGTGTTGTGCAGGTGGCAGAGTGTGTCCTGGATTCTGCTCAGTTGTGGTTCTGGCTGTGGTTATGTGCCTGGTTTCATTGAAGGGTGTATCTTCTATTGTGTTATCATTGATGTTCTCAGCTGGTAAGTACTGGATTAGTTTGGTCATGTCAACCCTGAGGTAAAAGTTCATAGTCTCAGGTGGCATTTGGTTTTCTAAGTAGTGTTGTAGTTATCAACTTGTCTTTCACACCTTCAAAATAAGTACTGTGCATCTGACTGAATTTGACATCACCACCCCACCAGCTCCCCCACCACCCTCCCCACACACAAAAAAAAAGGCAACAGCAAACCAAAAAACCCCAAACCCACCTGAAGGCACTACCAAAAAAAATGTTCTAGCACATAGCCACTGTTTGGAAAAAATGATGGGAAAGATCACTTCAGGTAGTCTACAAATCTAATTTTTCTAGTAGCCATGATGAATACATAAGAAAATAGTAAAAAAACCCACCTTTGTTTCAGTTCTTCAGATTCTACAAAGGGCTTTTGGAAAGCCTTGCCTACCAGACAGAAGATGCTTGATAAACATGATAAACATTCAGAAACAATCCTGACAGAATATAGACATAAGCTTTATTTCATGTTCTATCAAAATTACAATTAAAATTTTAGAAGTCTGCAAGAAATGTTGGAATATATCTTTTTAAATCAAAATCTGTTTTTTTCTAATCTAAGAAGGCATGAGTTCATCTAAAATCTGTTAACATGGATGAGAAAAAACTGTCTCTGTAAGAGGCAAGAACTATCTTTCAAGTTAATGAATGCTTCACTGCAAGAGAAATACATCAGCCATTCCCCTCTTGTTGCAAAACCTTTGCCAAGTTTTTTAGTTTAATAATATACAGAGGTTTAACTTCTGGAGGAACTTTTGGTGAAATGTCCACATTAGCCTAGGATATGTGAGAATCAGACTTTTACTCTTTTATGTCAGAAAGAATAGAGCTGTAAGTCATCTTTTAAACTAAAATAAAGATGCAAGTGGTGACTTGATCCTGGGTCTCTTGTTTAACTTCTGTCACATTATCCACTAAATTGGAGGTAGGTAAAATTCTCAGCTAGTGTCAGACACTCGCTGTGTAGAAATCTACATTTGAGTAGCCCCAGAAAGTGCCATTTTCATTAAATGACAGAAATGGGCTTTCTTACACTGTTGTAAAACAGATTGGCTTGTACGCATAAAATACCTTTTTTTCTCCTTGAATTACTGGAGAGTCAAGGAAGATTGCCTTGAATGTAAACTAGCTAATAAGGTCAAATTAATCCTACTGAATTTGTCTGATAAAAATACATTTCTGCATCTACTTCTGTATTTCATGGAGACACCTCTGTGAAAATGTTGTGTCTTTGAAGCGAGTGACATGACCTGCAGTGGATGTAGTTGTACAATGAATAGTGCTGAAGACATTTAGAAAAATTTCTCCCTTTCAGCACTAGGTGCTGATGGCACTTCTTTACTGTTTCACCAATATCCATACTACCTATAACATGTATAATTAGCTTGGGCTTTCTGACAGCATTTAAAATAACAAATGTTTGTATGCTGTGGCTGTGGCATTTTGTGCCAAATAGCTAATGAATCTTTTGTTTCTCTCACAGTATATATTGTCCAAGGTATTTCAGTGGCAATCTCAAAGTTGTGTATCAAATGCATGTTTATCTTCGGTGTTTGCATATGCAGCTCTGGTCATTGTGTAAAACTTTGCACTGAAAGAGAACATGTAGTACCAGAGAGTTCTTAACAAGGAAATTAACCAATTTATTGACTTGAAACTGAGGCTAGAAAAGCAGGGAAAAGAGACTTTTAAAGATAGTTTTACATTTAAAGAAAACTAATGACAAATAAATATTGCAGTATGTTACCAAAAGTCTGTCTAGCTCAGTGCAACTGACCAATAAACCCCTACCTCAGAGGAGATGAGCAAGGGTAATGTGCCTGAGATGCTCAAGCAAACAATGGAGGATGGGACTGACCGTAGCTGTTACAAAGCAGCTGACTTTATCTCAACAGAGAGGGATCTGGAGGATGTGGTCTTTGGTTTAGATAAATGGCTATCAACAGCTGAGGGGATCAACTGGTGGTGTAAATATTTCTCCCTGATCTCATTAAAAGTGTATAGATGTCTTCCTGAGTTAGCCAGACCAGTAAGGTGAATACATGGCTCAACCCAACATAAAATATAAAAACTGAACAATTAACAAATAATTTGAAAGACAACAATGGGCTTGAGCTGACTTCAAACCACTTATTCCTTCCCAGTGATTAGGGATGCCCAGTGTTGTGATGGTGAGCATATTCCGGAGATCAGTACTAGGAACCACCTTGGTATTGTCACTGAACTGTCTATTACACTTAGCAATATATAGCAATTGCAGCTTACATTTGTATTGTTTTTTTGGTATATTTTGCATGAATATGCTATATTAGAAATCTCATGTAACATCAGCTGTCTTCAAATAAGTAAATTTTTTATTAAACATTACATCTTCCACATGTGGAATATCTGAAAGAACCTGGTCAGAGAATTGGACTCTTGAGAATTGCTGTTAGCAAGGTTATCAGGAGAGAGTAGTTTGTTTCCACAAGATGCATACTCTCATTTAACCACAGATCATATAGCTTTATGTAAGGATTGTATTGTTGATTTTCTGTGGCTTGCGTTGGAGGTCATAGATTAGATAAGAAAATACTTTTAAAAAAAAAAATCAGTCACCAATGGTCTTTGTAAAGAGGTCCTCTTAAAAATAAAGGTTATATAGTCTATGTATGCTTGTGTCCCCACTGTTACTCACTGAATACCTTAGAGGAGTTATTTGTACTTTTGTCCTTGCAGTATCATTCATCTAAAAAAAAATAAAAATAGAATAGTTTTTTACAGACTAGATGACAGGCACATAGTGGTTATGTCCACATGTGTGGGATATAGCTGAACCTGTTCAGGTGTTACAAGCAGTATAACCTCATTAACCAGGTACCCCAATCTGTCACTACTTGGCTGTGATGCAGAGTTTAATTGTCAGTGTACAGCAATTTGTTTTATCATTTGAGCTAGTTCAGTATTTTTGCACAAGGCTGCAGAAGGCCATGTTGGCATGCATTACATGATTTGCCAGGGATACCAGTGGATATCTGAAATGGAGGAGAAATCCAAATCCTTTCATCCCTAAGCTCTCCTTCCTCTTCCACTGTCATTTAATAGACAGTAATTTAAGGTGCAAACACTTTTTCTTTTCAGAGCATTTTCATGAAAGAACCAGCTTTCTGATGGGAATAACTAATGATGGCAATTTGGAGACAGTTATGTAATTACTTTTTTTGAAATATTTTCACATTGGTTTCTGTGAGCATAGAATGACTATTGGCATATTTTCTGCTTAATAAGTAATTCTTCAAGACGTTGCCTAACCAATTAGACAACCAGTTATGCATCTCCTGAGAGCAATAACAGCGTAAGTAATGGAAACCACCAGGTATGATGCTGAAAATGGACTGCTAACTATTCCTTACTGCACCTTCAAAATTACTCAAGGTGGTGGAATAGATGTCTTTTTCCTTGCTAACAGAAGGACAAAATTATTTGCTTTATTATTATTCTTTCCTAAGCATAGCTACTGAGTATTATTTTGCTGGAACATAATGGTTTAGAGACATTATTTTGGTATTGTAACTGCCTACTGTGTGCCTTTCCACTTGTTTTATACAGCTCTAATAATTTCTTCCTGGGTTGTGTGTAAAATTTTCTTAAGTTTTAATCTAATGCAGAAAGTAAGCTGGATATAGCATTTCCTTCCATAATATAAAATAAAGACAGAAAGTTGGTCTGGTGATTTCAAAAGGAATTTTCATATTCATGAAAAGGTTTGTACCTGTTTGCTGAATCCCAGTCTACGCACCTATATGCAGGGAAGTTATACAAATAGACAAAGGAAGGTTAGAGAATTAATCACTGTCTAGGGCAGTTAAAAAGAATATTTTTTGTGTTTGTAGAATACTATAGAGTCTAGAAAGGATTAAACTGTGCAACTGCTGAATCAGTGATTTATGTCCAGTAGCAGAAATTATTGTAGGTGTTAACACCACTTTGCCGAAAGAGTGACTACCTGCTGCAGAGATTCAGAACCCTAAACTCATGGCATTATAAAGATGTTGTCTGTGGGAGCTCTTTCTTATGAATGATCACCTCTTAAACCCTCTCTAATTATGACCCTTCAAAATTGCCCCTCATTTGAATGAGGAGTTGGACCAGATGCCCTCCAGAGGTCCCTTTCAAGTGACACTTTTTTCAGCTTTTGTGATTTCTAAGTGCATGTGTATGCATAAAATACCTGGTGATTTTTACAAATAAAGAGTAAGTGGATTTCTGGGCTGAAAGAGTTTACAGAAGCAGGTAACACCTACAGTACCTTATGTGAGACAATGTGGAGGAAGGTTATTGGTGAGGAACAAGTTCAGTAGTGGTTTCTGTGAGAAAGACACTTGACAAAATAATTACAGGTGAGAAGCAGGAAAAATGCTTGAAGAGGAGGAGGGTATGAATAGGTACAAGGGAACTTTCTATTCTAAGGACAAAAGTAATCTTGCCACACAATAGAGTAGCTATCAAAAGGTTAAAGGACTAAGTTAGATTTCTGGACTCCCTCTTTAATTAATGGACAGATAATATTTTAGAGAACAACTTGTCCTGTGCTAAAACAGGAATAAGTTGGGATAGTCACTGATAACAAGATTTGTTAGCATCACAGTAATATTTTCAATTACAAACTTTTTTCCTTAAGGGTGATATCCATGTCAAGTGCTCCATTTAATTTAAAATATTTTATAATTTTAACCTGATTTGAGTTTAAATGCATTTAAGAATCCCATTAATCGAAGTTGTAGAAACAACTTACTGTTTAATGACAGATTTAAAGCTGGAAACCTTTGGAAGAATTCTAATCAATAAGCAAGTCTAACATTTCTTTGTTTTTCTCTTGTTCGGGTAATATTGGGAAGATAGGAGAAATTAAAGAACAGTAGTACACTATGTAAAATAAATCACAGAATTGCAGAGCAGGTGAGGTTGGAAGGGACCTCTGGAGGTCATCTGGTCCAACCCTTCTGCTCAGGCAGGGCCACCTAGTACCAGTTGGCCAGGACTGTTTCCAGACTTGGACAACTTTTGAATACAGACTCCACAACTTCCCTGGGCAACCTGTGCCAGTGCTCAGTCACTCTCACATTAAAAAATGTTTCCTGATGTTCAGAGAGACCCTCCTGTCTTTCAGTTTGTTCCCATTGCCTCTGGTCCTGTCACTGGGTGCCGATGAAAAGAGCCTGGCTCTGTCCTCTTTGCACACTCCTTTCAGGTATTTATATATATTAATAAGATCCCTCCTGAGCCTTCTCTTTTCTAGGCTGAATCGTCCCAGTTATCCCATTCTTTCCTCATACGAGAGGTGCTTCAATCCCTTCATCGTTTTCGTGGCCCTTCACTGGACTCTTTCCAGTATGTCCATGTCTCTCTTGTACTGGGGAGCCCAGAGCTGGACACAGTGCTAGATGTGGCCTCACCAGTGTTGCACAGAGGTGGAGGGGTGACCTCCCTCAGACTGCTGATGAATGTGAATTTCAATATTGCTAGAGACATTATAATCTTTATCAAAAGTTGTTTTTCATGGGCAATACATTGTTTAGGCATTCACCAGCAGCACAACATGAGCAGCTGGTTTTATCTGGTCACTTTTTGTGTACAGTTCATCTTTTCTGTCAAAGAAAAAAAATGCACTAGCAATATTTAGTGTGCAAGTAATATTTTAGTTCTGTGAAAAATGTGTTAAGATTTCAAAACATCTGTTCTGCATTTCAGTAAAACTGCCACTGTTCGTGTTTTCATGGTGAGATTGTCGCTAGGGGAGCAGCTTTGGTTGCGTGAGAACCGGTTTCAGTTCTTTGTGATGGTTGATTCAGCTTTTGCCTGGGTCCTTAGCATAGCACCTGAATCTGATAACATGGGATTAATGACTGTCCTATTCCGACTCATTTCTGTTTTAGACCAGAAATTTTGTTGTAGGCTAAAAATATTCTCCAATCCAAAAGGTGAGGTTTTTTGTTTTGATTTTTATTGTTGTTTGTTTGGGGTTATATATATATGTATATATACATACACACACACATCTCTTGTTATATGAACTATATCTCAATGGAAGATTTAACTGGTTTTGGTTTGGTTTTTTTTTTCTTCAGTGAACTCAACAGTGGTAAGAAAGGAACTGAACCTAAACCTTAAGCATCAAGCACTGATTCTTCTTCCTTCTACAAATGGTTCTCATTTGCTTTATAAACATATAAGCTCTACTGAAGTGTGAGAAGGGCATCAAAGTTACAGATAGTGTCATGAGAAATAGATAACTCTCAGTTAAGGGAGAGTTTTGAGAGAAACAGCAAAATTTTGTAATTTTAAGGAACGGGTACCATGATAACGATATCTATAATACCATTTAATGCCAACATCCCCTAGGTAATCACATCAGAAACTTGGGTATGGATGCAGCAAAAATAGGACCAATGGTAGACAACTGATTATGGCAGTATTGTTAATCTGGGAGGACAGAGGGTGAAAGGGTAGGAAAGGCTGGATAGAAGTACGAGTATGGGAAAAGGGCAAGTGGGTGGGATAGGAGGAGTTGGTTGCATGGAAGCAAGATGCTGGTCACTGTGCTTTTGTGACAGAGACCTATGCCTGACCACTGTGGTCTGCCCTACCTGCTTATTAAAGTAATAATAATTCCTAAATATTTTTGGTGCAAGTATGCTTTTTATTTTGTGTGTGTGTGTATTATGTGCCTGATGCATTAAGCCAACTTCAAGTTGGACTAACCAGGGAGTAGGATGAGATCTGGATGCCGAGCAGCTGAGTGCACCATGGCCTGAGTGCTACTGTACAGATGACATGTAAGACTGGCTGTTGGAGAGACCCGGGGGGATGTGTGTGTGTTTATGTTCTGATACCAAACTTCAAGCTGGTCTAGCCAGTGAGGAGACCTCATGGGAAAGACCTGGGGTCTGAGATGGTAACTGGGAAAAGGGCCTGGGTTCATGCCTCCCTGGTCCATGGGATTGTGGATAGATTTAAAAGTCTGTGCAGGTATTCTAGGCATCTTTTAATGTGAATGTGTATGCTCTGCCAGAAAGCTGCAGTCTTAATCAACTCAAAGAGGAGGAAGCAGGGTCAGGCTGTGTTTTTCACACGTGTGTGACAGTGCCTTGTGGTAACGTGACTGCCAGTAAAAGCACTGTTCTTGGTCTGTGTTACTGTGTCGTTGGCCATGTGGGTTTTTTATGCCTACGTGTGTTTGCATCTTTGGAGCACGTGGTCAGCTTTGCTGACTAGACCTGTAAACACAAACACAGGAGCCCCAGACAGGGATGGGAGGATCCCCTGGTTCTCAGGCTCCACCAGTCTGGCTCTAGTAGCTTGGAAAAGAGACTTCTCCTGAGTCCCAAAGTCTATCAGATTTGTCTACCGGCAACAAAGAATGATAGGTTGTGGTCATACATAAAAAGTCTTCAGTGGCACTTATGTCTTCTCTCTTGAAAGCCAGATATAAAAACAACAGGGCACTGGATAGAAATAGAATGAAAACAAACTCAACAAATAATTTATTAATTACAAACAAGACAAACTGAAAGTTAGTTATATGAATTTCAATTTAACAGTATTTCTTAAATTCCAGTTTTGTAGTTTCTAAAGGTGCTTATATTCTACTCTGAATGCAAGTATGCACTAAGATGCTTTTGTTAATGGACTGGAAAAGCTGAATGTGTTAGCTTTGTGGAATATATAATGTAGGTGTATTATTTACATGTAAAATAAAGCATTTTTCTTTTTCAGTATTAATCGTGTACCACTTGAAGAAAATTGTACTATTATAAAATATTATCTAAAAGCCCAAAATATTCAAATTTAATTCCTTTGTTAAGTAAAATGTGCCATTTTTTTCATTCAAAATGGATTAATTTTGACTTGCTCAGCTTTTGTTAAAACACATCTGATTATTATCTTGTGGCTAAAAAGACTAATAATGGGCAAACTATTAAATCCACAAAGTAATGAGTGCTGAACATTAAAACAGGTGCATTATGGATGCTATCAGATGCTTTGAACTGAACTTTGCTGGGAATTCCTATAAATTTCTTGTGATATTAAAAAGTAAACTGTCTCTCATCTGTAACAATCTGACATGTACAGATAACAGATGGCTTGGAAGGCCTTACAGGTTCTTTTTCCTCCATAAAGAAGTGTTAAAAATGAAGCATATCATCTATTATTTTCCTATGCCCTTTTTATCACTTTCTGACTAAACAGAAAAGTGATGTATTACAGGGCAATTGCCCACACTGTGACATTTCAGATGTGATTATCAAAATGCAGCACACTGGTTGTTGAAGTTTTTTAAATGAATGTGACAGGAGTTAGCATTTCACAAGTGCACGCTCTGTAATCTCAACGCTGCAGTAATTCACTGGGTTGTCACCGTGCCACAGTGGGAGTTCCACAGCTCCATAGCACAAATTTTTAAATTTCTTAATCTGTACAAATCTACAGGCTACTATTGGGGATTTTTCTCAATTTATTCTTAGAAAGTGTCTTTCAAAGGTAGTAGACTTTGGAGACTAAAGCTTTCATCAAAGCTGAAGTACAACCAGTTTGCCGTAACTGCTGCCTCTCAGCAGCTGCTCTCTCCTTCAAGGACAGCATCTTTAAACTATGCAAATTGCACAGAAGAAAGCACATTAGTAATCAAAAGCTGGATTGCTTTTATTAATCTCTGTTTCAGTATTGATCAGACACAGTTGACTATCAAGAGAAGGGACTGGAGAGACCTGAAATCAATAGGATCCTGAAAATCAGTCAGGCTTGTGTGCCAGGAAGTAGAAGTTGTCACTACTTTTGAGCACTGCTCAGAAGAAACTTCCATTACTATTGCATCCCATCACTTTCATCTTTCCTCAGTGTCCTGGTTTTCCTAGCATAGAGTTAATTTTCTTCTTAGTAGCTGGAATAGCTGTGTTTTAGTTTCAGTGAAGGATTTGTTATGAGGAGGATGCTGATAAAGTACTAATGTTGTTAGTTGCTTCTGGAGCTCAAGGCCACTCTTCCGGCATTGTGGTTTCAGTTTTGAGACTGTGTTTGCTCCAGGATTGCTGGCTGGCACTGGCTGGGCATTGGTTGGCGGGTGGTGAGCAATTGCACTGTGCATCACTCATTTGTATATTCTGTTATTATTTTTGTTATCATTATAATTTTATTTCAATCGTTATTTTTTTTTTTTCCTCAACCCACAAGTTTTTTTAATTTTACCTTTCCAATTCTCTCCCCTACTCCCTGGGAGGGGGGAGAATGAGAGAGCAAGTATGTTTGACTACAAGCCAAAGGAATGAAACCACCACATTCAGGGAAATTAAGAGCAAAAACTTGAAGATGAGAAAATTCCTCACTTCTGAGATTCTTCTTCTGTCTGGATCTACATTGGGATCTGACTACCAGGTTATACAAACACCCCTAATGCAGATATCATGCATCAGTAATAGAAAATAAAAGGAGTGTCTTGCATGCTTATACAGGTGAGCTGCTTACAAGGCATGCTACCAAACCAGAGAGTCTGTATACATGCTTGCACAGCATCAACATGAATAATGTACTGACTTCCATGCAGAGACCTGTGTCTCTGTGTGATTCTGCCAATGACAGAAACATCACGTCTGTTACTCTGCTGGAACCATTACTGATATATCTACCTCTGTTGAGTTTTTAAGATTTTCTTCCTGAACTCTATATGTTGCTGGGCATTCCCAAATAACTATCTTACAACTGCTTTGTATCAGAGGCATGAGAGGGAGATGACCAGTGAGCTTCTGTGCAGATTTTCATTGTTCCAGTTTATATCTCTTTATAATCATTTTATACACAGTTTTTTGTATTCAATGGGGAGCACTATACAAACACAAATCTTTTTTACATACTCCAAGGAAAATGGACATTCTTCTAATTCACTATATTCAAGGGAGCTTTTACAGGCATTTTATGAGATGGAGTATTTAGTGCTGTTTAGTGGAATGGAGAGATTAGAGCACATAGGTGATGGAAGTACTGAACACTACTAAAGATCAACCATGACTGTAACTTACAGTTACCTGTGGGCTATTTAAATCTTTTGTTTTTCTCCATTTGCTTCTTATCAGATGAAGGCCTTTGCACTACCCCAACAATGATTTTTTTTTTTCAATTGTTTTTGTCAGCAGAGTAGCTCATTCTAAGAAGTTAGACACATAAATTGGAGCAAATTTCTCATGTCAAACTGCATAGCCTTTATCTTTTATGCTTTGATTAAAATACAAAAGCACCTAAGTTATTCCAAGACATACATAAGGGCTATTGTGGTGGGTTGACCCTGGCTAGAGGCCAGATGCCCACCAAAGCCCACTCTATCACTCCCCCTCCTCAACTGGGAGGGGGAGAAAAATATAATGAAAACTCGTGAGTGGAGGTAAGGATGGAGAGAGATCACTTACTAATTATTGGCATGGGCAAATAGACTCGACTTGGAGGGAAAACCCTCCCCCCAAAATTTAATTTATTACCTATCAAAATCGGAGGATAATGAGAAATAAAAC